>NC_054828.1:90492736-90794507 GCF_018345385.1 Vulpes lagopus | reverse complement strand
CCATTGTATTTACATGTTATTCTAAAAGTCACATGTTCTACTGGCATTCCATATTTGAAGGTATAACTTAATATCCTCAAAGGAATGTGAGCATGTATTCTACTTTAGTTTTTCAAACTGAAGAAAGAGTCAGTTTAAAACTATGTAAAATTGAACACTGCATGGTGATAACAAAAGTGCTCATTAGATTATATAATGACTGCTTCACTTAACGGTTGGGCACATAGGGCAGCCCGGGTGGCTCAGCAGTTTAGTGCCAGCTTCAGCCCGGGGTGTGATCCTGGAGACCCGGGATCGAGCTCCCTGCAGGGAGCCTGCTTCTCCTTCTGCCTGTGTCTCTGCCTCTCTCTCTGCGTCTCTCATGAATAAATAAATAAAGTCTTAAAAAAAAAAAAACAATTGGGCACATAGACCTATTGAAAACTCCTGAAATACCATCATTCAGTGTCAAGTACATACACTTTGCTGTATCCTGTTCAGTGGGTTCTCAGCTACATCCTTAAAATTACTGTGCAAAAAGAAATTCAGGAGGGAAACTTTAAATCTGCTACCATCACAGGAGCTTTGATTCTGTTTACATCTAATACAGGAGCCAAATGTAGAAAGGCTGTTAATAATTGGAGCTAATAGCAACAATCTTATTTCTATGCTAACATTAAATAAAATTGAATCAATTATATAAAATGCTTGAAAGATATAGCAAATGACTAATATACAGAACATGTAAAGATTTTATAGAAATCTGGAGCACCTAAGTGATGCAGCCAGTTAAGTGACTGACTTGGTTTTGGCTCAGATGGTGATCTCAGGAAAGTCGTGAGATCAAGCCCTGCACCAGGCTCTGTGCTCCGTGCAAAGTCTGCTTATTATTCTCTCTCCCTCACCCTCTGTCCCTCCTAGTCATGCTCTCTCTCTCAAATAAATAAATAAATCTTATTTAAAAAGGATTTATAGGAATCAAAAAAAGGTACAAAATAAAACCCATAGAAATTGAACAAAGGATAAAAACTGAGATTTTGCAATAGAAAAACATAAATGATGTAAATTTATGATGGTGTGATCAAAGAAATACAAATTAAAATAGTAATATCAGTTTTCCCTCAGTAGATCATCAAACCTTTAAAAAAGACACTATATTATCAAATATGTGGGAAATGGTTACCTTCATTCAAAGTGCTTTAGAAAATAGTTTGTTATGGCTTTTTTAAGGGCAATTTGGCATTATAAAGGCAAGTGAAAAATTAAATTCTGTGTTCCTTGATGCTTTGTCCAAAGGGAAAATGTCAGGTGCAAATGAGATGACACAAACTATAAGGAAGCTTCTTTTTTTTTTCTAAATATTTTTTTTTTATTTATTCATGAGAGAGCACGGGGGGGGGGGGTGCTGAGACACAGACAGGGAGAAGCAGGCTCCATGCAGGGAGCCTGACGTGGGACTTGATCCTGGGTCTCCAGAATCATGCCCTGGGCCAAAGGTGGCACTAAACCGCTGCGCCACCCCGGGCTGCCCTATAAGGAAGCTTTTAAATGCAGACTGACCAATATCTTGTTGAGTTGAAAAGGGAAAATAATCAAAAATTAAACTTAGAGTATGTAGGATTTCAGTTATTCAGTGATTTATAGATGTAAATAGTATCCACCAATTGTATTTCTGGTCCAGTTCTGGAAAACTACTAACTGGGCTTACATCCCCTGACCCCATCTCTTTTCACCAGATTAGCCTTGCTCATACTACTTATCATGTCTGAACTGTACTCTTTTTATCTATAAAATGGAATGTCTTACTCTTATGATTATTGTAAAGATTAAATGAGAGACAAAATGCTTAACATAGAGCTTGACACATAATGAGCCCTAAATACATGTTAATTATCATCATTATTATTAATATCCTACAGTAATGATTCATCCTGTGCATAAAGATATATGTGTAAAGATGCCTCTTGAATCATTGCTTACTATTTGAAAAATGTTAATAAACTATGTGACCATGAATAGGTCAATAGCTAAATAAATGACCATACATCTGTGAAATGTTTCATAAAATATCACACAGTCATTTTTTTAAAGTGAGCTTTTAAGTGAAAATATCAAGTCACAAAACAAAATTTATAGTATAAAGAGGATGTTTACATGAAAAAATTATTTGTGTTCATACATAGCATATATGCAGTGCATAAAGAATTATCTGGAACGGTATGCCTCAAACTGTAAACACTAGTTAGTTGTAGACAAAGAAGGAATTAAATAGTGGTTTAATATGCTTTGTACCCCCTTCAACACAATGAAAATCTATTCATATATCATTTGTGTAGTTAAGAAACAAAATGAGCCCAGCATCCTTGAGCACTCCCACTGCTCTCTCCTCTTGGTTTTCTAATGTTCAGATTGCTTTTGCTTGGGTCATAAACCTCAGCTCATGTTTTGTGCCTCACCCTTGTTTGATAGGTATGTTTATAGTGACTTATCCAGTTCTGACTCCTTACTCAATACAAGCTCCATATGTAATTCTGGGCAAGAGCCTCATGAAATAACTTACCTGACATTGACCAACCAGTTCTGGTTTGCCTAGGATTTACTTTGTTTTAGCACAGAAAGATTATTATCCTATACCAGGCCCTACCACTTTTACCTGCATCTCCAAAAGCTTCACATCAAAGTTGATAGTAATATATATTTTCAGAAAGACATTTTAAATTTAAATACATCCTCTTTGGATACCATCTATTTCCTCTTTGCTCACTATTTTACAGTATATATGTCACGATATACTCTGCATCAGTTTGCAGCACAGCAAAATTTGTGTCTAACTTTCCTATAGCATCTCACAAGTATATCAGAGATTTGGAAAATGAGTGCCTGGAAGATACATTTATAAAATTGTTGTTTACTGTGTCCCTATGCATGGATTAGAGTTAGAATGACCCCATGGACCAGTGGTAATAATAGAAAGAAGAAGAAAAATGTCCTGCCAAGTAGAAATAATACATTTTGCAAAAGTGGCTTTTAGTAAATACCCACTTCCTCCCAATTTCCTTACCTATAAAGTGCTTTGACATGAATCTGCTCCCCAGAAAGCCAAAAATCTACAATTATGTTCTTTGGCTGCTTCTTTGAACGGTGAAATGCCAGGTACAAATGAGGTGACAAGAGAAAGCATAAGTTTTTCAATGAAGAATTTTAGACATTCTGTTTAGTTAGAAGGAGAAATACATTGTTCTTTTTTAAGCTTTTGGTTACATTTATTCTTTCAATAAGTCCTCCATCTGTATTTACTGTTTTCCTGGTTGTGATAGATATTAAAGATACAAGAAATATGATTAACATGGTTTCTGACTTTAACATATCTAATGTCTAGAAGAGACAGACTTTTGATAAGCAGTTATAATATGCTGTGGAAAGTGCGCTGATATGCCAAAATATAAGGTATCATGGAGCTCATAGCAGGGGTACCAAATTCAGACTCTACCAGACCTGTCTTTAGAAGCAGAACAGAATACTTGAGATGGAAGAGATTTTATTTTATTATTCATTTAAAAAATATTTTATGTATTTATTCATGAGAGATACACAGAGAGAGAGAGAGGCAGAGACACAAACAGAGGGAGAAGCAGGCTCCATGCAGGGAGCCTGACGTGGGACTCAATCACGGCTCTCCAGGATCAGGCTCCAGACTGAAGGTGGCCCTGAGCCACTGGGACTGCCCAATGGAAGGGATGTTAATGACTATATTAATCTCTGAGTTACCCAGAAAAACAGAACCATAGAAAATAAGTGTATGTATGTGTATATATATATGTATGTATATACACGCACACACACACACACACACATATACACACACACATACACACACTTCCTTATACAATTATGGAGGCCAAGATCTGCAATTGTCAAGCTGAAGACTCTGGAGAACTGATAATATAGTTCTAGTCTAAGCCCACAGGCCTGAGAACCAGGAGAGCCAATGGTATAACTTCTAGTTCGAGTCCAATGATAGTAGACAACCAATGTCCTAGTTCAAACAAAGTCAGGCAGAGAGAGGAGTTTCTCTTACTCAGATGCTCTAACATTAGATATTTCTCTTCATTATAGTGTTTTGATCATTTTACTGATCTAATGCAAATCACCTTGAGTGTCATTGCTATTTACACCTCAGAGTGAATCAAGACTCTGACAAGTGGTCCTGAAATGGATGACAAAAGCAAGAGTTGAAGAGATATGAGTACTTGGAGGTAGGTTTGATCTGACTGTGCCAAAGGAGGAACAGGAAGTAAATTTGGGACCTCTAAAAACTCTTTTCTCTTGCTTTACAAGAATTCCCTTGCTTAAAAAAATGCAGTTAGACTTTTCAATGGATGCAACTTAAAAAAAAAAACCTGAAAGATAGCCTGCAAAAAAATAATAAATGTCAAGAAGATGATGGATGCGTGAGGAGTCCTGAATCCAAATGGTACCACATTCCATTTATCTGAAATGATTCATAGTCAGGATTACCAGACTGTAACAGGTGGCTACTTTTAAATACAGATGCTAAATGTCATACCTGCAGATGGTTCATCAGTAGAACATGTAAAAAACATCTTAATTATATATTATGAAGTCTTTTCATAAAAAATTAAAAGATAGGCATTCATTATGCTTGTTTGAGTTATATCACTGAGTACAGATGCTGTTATGAGTTAGCTGGTGCTTTAATCAAAATAAGTATCAGTGGATCAATTTAATGATATGAAAGTTCTGACTTAGGTTGGAAAGTTTCTGGCAATGCAAATTTTTTGCAGTTTCCTGATTTATGCATCAAAAGAGAGGGCTCTCTTTCACTAGAATCCAACATCGGTATGTGTTAGAGTAAAGAAAGTGATACTCATCTAGTCATCTTTAAATAGAAGCATTTCAGGTTGGCTTGGAATGCTCTTGGAGGCATATCACACCTGAAGCCTAAAACTAGAAACATTTCATGCTTCACATGGACTTTGGAATGATTATGGCTGATTTATAAAAGAACAGAGGTCATTCATGCACACATATACTTTATAGTCAAATTATTTTTTATTTTACTATGTCTGGCCAACTCAGACAATAGACATTGCTGGAATGGCTTACTACTGCCACTCAAAGATGGAGATTTAATTCAACTTAGCATATTAAAAGAAAGTATGCCAGACTCTCAATATGATTCCCCATAGAGATCACTCTCCAAATGTTTTGAGTTTCAGCATATCCTCCTGGATTATATATGATCCCAAGTGATATCAATAGTGTATTCGTTAAATTATTATTCTCATTACTTAATATATTCATATCCCACTTCATCATAATGACGAATAGATGTTCAAAGCCTGCTTATAATACAGTGTTAAATTCTCCAGGTCCATTGCCTTTCCTGAAAAGTGAGGGGAAAATGAAAACTGTGCTATTGTTCAGAGGTGTGTGTGTGTGTGTGTGTTGTATCTTTAGACATAGTTTCATAAACTGAAAGTGCCATTTAAATACATGCTTTACTATGATTGGTTTTGACATAAAATCAAATCTAAGGGAACTTCCTTAGAGCTCTGAGCAAGCTGATTTGCAAGCAGGAAGCTCAGAGTCAACCCTGCCAGGAATTAAGAGCAAATGCCTGGAAATTTCTCTAAGTAAAGATCTATTATTTATTTTTTGTCCTATTATTTTTAGTTAAAATGAGAAAGCAAACAGAACACTGCATTTTTAATTATGATATAAACAACATAATGACATTAAAAAGTAAAACAGTACAAAATCTAAAAATGAAAATTAGAAGTATTCCAACCTCATCATTCTTACCTCCTAGCAGTACCACTGTAGTGTTTCTTGTATATACTCCTTATAACTTTCCTTCCAAAAACAAGCACGTATATTTACATATCTATCTACATATATTTATAAATCTTTCCTTTACACATATAGTAGGGTGCCTTACCAGAAGAAATGCATGCCAGAATTTAAATTTGTATTTTTTATTCTTACTTGCTAAGAGAAGTACTAGCTGTTTCCTCATATTAACATAAACAGATAATCACCTTATAATCACAACCAGTGGGTAGATGTACAGTGAACTGTCTGATTGTCTAAGGAACTGGGATATAGTAAAACTTAGACTTTGAAGCTGCCCCACTACTAAACCTTAGTAGTTATGGAACCAGATTGGTTTTCTAGGTCTATGAGGTGGCAAATTCTGGATATTGTATCAGTACAGCCCTCTGAGGTCCAACTGGTACTTGGGGGCCTTGCAATGAATTTAACAGAAAAGAGCTAGACTGTAACTCAACTTGGAAAAGTCAGGCTTATCACTGTTGAGGAAGAGAGATTGACATGTGTTCATAGTGGTCATAGGCAAGATTTGTCTGTTCAATAATGGTCCAGACTTAAAGTAAGGTAATAGTGCAGTAAATGAACCCATGTTCACTGTCTGACCCCTTCAGACCAAATTAGCCCAAGAATTTTTAGGACTTCTACTTGGGGAGAAATAGAGTAGCGCAGGTATTCCTAGACTTCATGCTAATAAGATATGTGGAGGATTGTACAATTAACTAACATAAATAATATTTCAACTTCTTTCTTATGGGCAATTCTATCTATCATGAATGTAAGTAACAACAGGCATCTGTTTATTCTGACCTATTGCTAAATCTTTTAAAAAATTATATAAATTTTAGCTGGTTTAAAAGTTAAAAGTTCTTTGTATAGCAATTTGTAATCCTATTCCACTCAGATCATTACAAGTTTCTTTTCTTACTTCAAATATCTCCAGTATCTTCTCACACCAGCATATGCACATCCATAGTTCTTTATTCTCAGTTGCTGCATAATCTTCACATTGCATAAAAGTATCATGAATTACTTTTTTAAATTCCTGATTGTCATTTAGATTGTTTTCAGTTCTTTGTGAATACAAACAATGCTACAATGGCCATGCCCATACATGTATTTATGTTAATGTAATCCTCAGACTAAATTCCCAGCAGATGAATCCTTGAGCAAAGAGATAATGCATTTTCAATTTGATAGCTATTGCCAAATGGCACTCAAATGATTGTATCCATTTATACACCCAGCAATGATATATGAGAGTCAGGATTTCTTTGTAAGTGTTGACACATTGCAGATGTGGTCTTGAAGTTCTGAATAATGTTACTTAAGGTCAGGACTACCAATTCAAAACACCTACACCCCACCCCTCCAAAGTACTGATCCCAGTCAATTCTTTCTGCACTGTGAAGAGATTTAAGTGGATATTTCCTCCTTTGGTCTTTATCTCTGAGGGACAAATTTAGTCCCAAAGTATATTTTTCTTATGAAAGAAGCTGCTGGGTTTTTTTTTTAAGCATCTCTCACTCACAATTTTGCAGGCACAAATGTCAAGGAGGTGTGTGCGGTATACCTGCTGATTCATACCGCTGTTTGAGAAAACCACCTCAAAGCAGACTAAGGTGCTGGCCCAGAGCTACTCACACCCCACCCCATTTTTCCCCACTCCTCCTTAACACATCTACATACAGATGCTGGTCACACCTTCTCATTTGTGACATCTCAAGTTAATCTTGCCAACTCATTTATTTATCACATAGGCATGAGATAATGACATCACTAAGAAAGAAACATTCATTAGGCACGTAATATAATACATTTCCAGAGGCTAAATTAGCAGGAGAAGAGGACAGTTTCAGAATACTTGCACAGACAAAACTTTTATTCTTCAGATCAAATTTAGCTAAAATGACCTCTCTTCTATCAAAATCCTTCCAGATTCAGCTGCTTCAGGCATGATTATTGTTCATGTCACATACTTTCTCTCCACCTGGAGTCGTCCTTTTCACTTGGTTGTGATCAAAAGAATAGCTATCCTACATGTAGGAGAGCATATAAAAGAGATTTGGGAAAACACTACTAGGCTTGCTGTTTAAGAAGGTGAATCTACAATGAAGACCATTTTACCTTCTGTCTTTGACTTGAAGTTTTTGGCATCATTATAGCACAACTGAACTTCTTACCACAATGCTCCACCAGAACCTAGAAGTCTGATGGCTAACATTTGAAGTCCTGCTATATCCTTACTATATCTAAGATATTAGGGAGTTATTTTACCATGGTCAGACAAAATTTTGAGCACTGAGGATTTTTTTAAAGATTTTATTTATTTACTCGTGATAGACATAAAGAGACAGGCAAAGACATAGGCAGAGAGAGAAGCAGGCTCTCCGCGGGAAGCCCAATGTGGAACTCAATCCCAGGACCCCGGGATCTTGACCTGAGCCAAAGACAGACACTCAACCACTGAGTCACCCAGGTGCCCCAAGCACTTGGGATACTGAATGAGATGGACAAGTTTTCTGTCATGTGAAATGTATATTGGGAATAAAGGCATATCACTAATGAGTGATTAATGCAGTTTTACATAGTGAAAATAATATAAACATAAAAGAGGAAAATATACTTTGGTCCAGTCTGGGTAGACAACAACATTAGATCTTAAGAGAAGGCATCTTTGAAATGGTATCATTTGAGCTGACACTGGAGTGATGAGGCAGTTGAAGAACAGAGGGAAATGAGTTATCAGGCACATAAAACACATCTAAGTTGGAAATGAGAGTGGTATATATATTTTTAATTACTTTTAACCACATCCTTGCCCACCAACACTTGCTATTGCCATTTATTGTCTTCTTGATACTGGCCATTCTGACAGGTATAAGGTGATAACTTATTGTGATTTTGATTTGCATTTCTCTGGTGACAGTGAAGTTGAACATCTCTAAAATGACCAATTCAACTGTAGTATGATGAGTGGTGGTGAAAGGGAGATGGCATGACAGAAAGTCAGGATAGCTGGGTCAGCACATAGAGGACCACAGTAAGGTGGGTGAATATTAGCTGTTATGAGTACAGGTTTATAATGTTGTCAACTTCAGCTGCAACAGTCTGGCAAAAACTTGCATATTCTCTTGTCTTACAACATTTTTAGGCCATTTTCCTCATGATTAATATGAAAGACTTCTGTCTTTTCAGGTTTATATGATCTATTTATTCAAAACACAGGATCTAATCCAAGTGAGGTTTTGGTTTCTTTATATTCATTGGCTGATATCATAGAGTACAATATGCCAAGAATCTATAAAAAATTAAAAAATTTTTATGATACTCTGAAAACAGTTTTTCTCTGAAATGGTGCTAAAGAGCAAATTAAAGGATTCATATCTCCACTCTTTATTGCCATTTTCATGAAATGTGTGTTAGGGAGAGAGTAAAGATTGAACTGAGAAGTTCATGTCAAATGTTATCCAAAGTGAAAAGTTACACTTACTTCAGTCAAAAGATGTTCCATTGAGCTAGGCTTGAGCCACTGGTCTATTCCCATGATTTTAGTTATCATCATATGGTCAATAAAGTATGTATGATCTTTTGAAGCAAATGTTTCTTGATCCTTTCTATATTATTTAAGGCCCCTAGATGCACAGAGTAATATAATGGCAATAGGTGGCCTGTTCTCTGCTACCTTCTACTGAATACTTGTCACTCTTTTCTTCTCACTGTTTATATTATGGTCACCACTAATAATATCCTACTGGGTGGATATCTTATAAAAGGAAGATACAGATCATAACTTGCCATAATGTTTAGGAAACTGCAAAAATAGAGAAAACCAAGCTATTTAATGTTTATCAGATACCCTTTAAAGAAAATGCATATACTCTAACAGAGGTTTATGCCATTCTCCATCACATGTAGCCTTCTAAACTACTGAGTTTACCAACAATTACATAGCATTTTCAAGAGGCTGAAGGCACCCCACTTTATGCCCCTGTTTCTCCTTTCTCTACCTAAGCCCTATTTCTGTCACCATAGAATCTATCTCCGTTGTAATCAATCACAGTTTAGAAATTTAGAAATGTTCATGTCTTTTGCCCATTTACCCCAAAGATACAGATGCAATGAAATGCCGGGACACCTGCACCCCGAAGTTTCTAGCAGCAACGTCCACAATAACCAAACTGTGGAAGGAGCCTCGGTGTCCATCGAAAGATGAATGGATAAAGAAGATGTGGTTTATGTATACACTGGAAGATTACTCAGCCATTAGAAACGACAAATACCCACCATTTGCTTCGATGTGGATGGAACTGGAGGGCATTATGCTGAGTGAAATAAGTCAATCGGAGAAGGACAAACATATGGTCTCATTCATTTGGGGAATATAAATAATAGTGAAAGGGAATAGAGGGGAAGGGAGAAGAAATGGGTAGGAAATATCAGAAAGGGAGACAGAACATGGAAGACTCCTAACTCTGGGAAACGAACTAGGGGTGGTGGAAGGGGAGGAAGGCGGGGGGTAGGGGTGACTGGGTGATGGGCACTGAGGGGGGCACTTGACGGGATGAGCAGTGGGTGTTATTCTGTATGTTGGCAAATTGAACACCAATAAAAAAATAAATTTATTATAAAAAAAGGAACAACAACAAAAAAAGAAATTTAGAAATGTAAGAGAGTTAATGCTGTAGAAATCAATAGTCAACCAATAAGGAATGGAAATCACTGAAATGTCTGGCTGTTAGCTTCATTTTAGCTACAGCAATGGGAGGTAACTTGGCCATGAGTCATCAGGCTAAAGTGCTATTTGCTAAAGAAAAGCTCATATCCGAGCCCCAATTGAAGTGGTGGAGAAATGGATTATACACACTACCTCTTAATGAAGGGAACTACAAAATCACATGGCAAAGAGAAATGCATACAAGGATATAATCAACTTCTGGCCATTTTTTTACCATATGCCATACTTTTAGAGCAGTAATAAAATAATAAAATATTTAATAATAAAAATGATAGTAGGAAGCCTGGGTGGCTCGGTGGTTGAGCATCTGCATTCAACTCAGGGCACTATCCCGGATCCTGCAGGGAGCCTGCGTCTCCCTCTTCCTGTCTCTGCTTCTCTCTCTGTGTCTCTCATGAATAAATAAATAAAATTTTTAAAAAATGAAAACACTTTAAAATAATAAAAGTGATAACAAAAACCACTTTCCTGATTTTTACTTTAATAAGAATAATTTTTAATTTTTACTGTTGTGTATGATATTGGTTGTAGGATAAAAATATTCTCTCTCAAAATATCTTATCTCTCTGATAATTTATAATTCTCTACTATTCTCTTTTTCCTTTTATGACTACTATTTCTTTCTTTTTTAAAAAAAAGATTTTGTTTATTTATTCATGATAGACACAGAGAGGCACAGAGAGAGAAAGGCAGAGACATAGGCAGAGGGAGAAGCAGGCTCCATGCAGGGAGCCTGATGTGGGACTTGATCCTGGGACTCCAGGACCACGTCCTGGGCTGAAGGCAGGCACTAAATTGCTGAACCGTCCAGGGATCCCTGACTACTGTTTCTAAGTAGTAAATCTAACTACTTAATTTATTTTAGTCTTCCCTCTATTTCACTAAATATGAGTACGTACTTGGTTTACTTCTTGGCCTTTTTCCTACATAGGTTTTCTTGAAGAGCCCTCATTTACTGTAAGGCTTCAAATACCTTATCTATGCAACAATTTACAAATATTCGTACTATTCCAGATATACTCTAATACCCGAATTTCTAAACTACTTGATAGACATTTCTGCTTTTATAACATTCTATTTACTAAAATTGATCAGGTCCAGAAACATATATTCATTTACCTTATCCTCTCTGTTTATTTTTCTTTTATTTTTGTTTTGTTTTGTTTTTATTGAAATTTGATTTACCAACATAGAGTATAACACCCAGTGGTCCTTCCATCAAGTGCCCTCCTCAGTGCCCATCACCCAGTTACCCCAATTCCCCCGCCTACATCCCCTTCTGCAACCCTTTGTTTCCCAGAGTTAGTAGTCTCTCATGGTTTGTCTCCCTCTCTAATTTTTCCCACTCATTTTCCCTCCTTTCCCTTATAATCCCTTTCACTATTTCTTATATTCCCCATATGAGTGAAACCATATGATTGTCCTTCTCCAATTGACTTACTTCACTCAGCATAATACCCTCCAATTCCATCCACATTGAAGCAAATGGTGGGTATTCGTCCTTTCTAGTGTCTGAGAAATATTACACTCTGTGTGAGTATATATATATATACTGTGGTTTTTAATCTGTGCTAGACTTCAAAACTGTGATCTCCTGTTATTGTATGCAACCTTGAACTCCCCCTCTGCAGGGGTTCTTCTGTGATTAAATAGGTTATAATTATAAGCAAATTCAGAGCAACTGAGTATTTATCTAAAAAGATTACCTTTGGCTGGAGGTGAGCTGCACTGAAACTTTACAACTAAATGTCTCTGGACAAGGAGAATGAGTGAAGAGAAACAAAAGGACACTAAAATTCATCTGTAATTTACTGTTGGGAAGCCTAGCAGTAAAGAGACATTGGTCAATTGCTCTGACCCTGATGAATTTATAAACTGAGGTCATTGTCATTTATGCTTGCAAATGTTAACTGGAAAAGTTATATATGCATATACCTTTTCTTCCTGGATTTGGCAGATATGTATAATTATATTAAAATGGTTCTAGCACAAATATATATATATAATGTATATATATGTGTATGTGTATATATATATATATATATATATATATATATATATATATATATTACCACTCTTCTTTATCCATTTATCTGTCGAAGGACATCAAGGCTTCTTCCACAGTTTGGCTATTGTGGACATTGATGCTACAAACATTGGGGTGCAGGTGTCCTGGCGTTTCACTACATCAGTATCTTTGGGGTAAATACTCAGTAGTGCAATTGCTGGGTCATAGGGTAGCTCTATTTTTAACTCTTTGAGGAACCTCCACACAGTTTTCCAGAGTGGCTGCACCAGTTTGCATTCCCACCAACAGTACAAGTGTTCCCCTTTCTCCACATCCTCTCCAACATTTGTTGTTTCCTATCTTGTTAATTTTTGCCATTATCACTGGTGTGAGGTGGTATCTCATTGTGGTTTTGATTTGTATTTCCCTGATGGCAAATGATGCAGAGCATTTTCTCATATGCTTGTTGGCCATGTGTATGTCGTCTTTGGTGAAATTTCTGTTCACATCTTCTGCCCATTTCATGATGGGATTGTTTGTTTCTTGGGTGTTGATCCACTCTGTTTTGGGTTATTATTTCCAGATTCTGAAATTTAAACTTTATTTGTATTATTTTCTATTCTACTGTAGAGGTTATTTTTTTTTTCTGTCCTTCTTTCATGTACAATTTCACCTGTTAAGTAATGATCAAAGGATCTACTTTGGGCATTGTTGGAATAGATAGTCAATGGCACTGATTTACTTTAGAACAATATATGAGCTCCTGAAAATCCCCTTGTCCAATTTCTCACCAATGTTTTCATAGTCAACTTTCCTTTTACTTATTGGTAATACCCCAATATTTTTCAAATATCTGTTCCCACTTTCCCCCTCTAAATTAGTAAGAGCCTGTTTCTATTGCTTTGACCTAAGAATTCTGGCTGACTTTACAACTGGTACTAAACAAATTGTACAGTCAATAGATCCTCAAAGACAACATGAGATATTTTCCACAATTTAAAAGTAGATGAAATGCAAAGAAAATCCTATTTATATAGGGGGGCTAGGAAAGTGACAGTTCATGATGAATGACTCTTGTGTGAACCTAAGATAAGTTCACCATTGAAGGTTAAGACTGTGGAGGTAAGGTAGGTGCTCTCATTCCACCAATTTAAAGGAAATAAAAAGGTTAAATTAAATAAAATAAAACAAGATAGAATGGTTTTCTAAATGCCATTGAATAACTGGGCAAAAAAAATAAATAAATAAAATAAAACAAACCTTAACCTCAAAATCCTTGCCACAGGTCAGGAACTGAAATGGAGAAAGTATGTGACATTACTGAAATAATTTCTTATTCCTTATAACTGCAGGCTGGCCCTCCCAAAAACCAAGGTCACAGAGTTACTCTGTGGGTTAATGAATTACAACTCCAGTTGAATGCACAACATTGTCAAATCTCTTACATGAAAGTTGAGATCCTGACTTTTTTAAAAAAGTTATAACCTAATAATTGTAATCAGAATTTCTTGGAGGACCCAGAGGACTTCTGAAATGCTGTCCAAAAGAGCTGCCTTGCTTGAGGAGTCATGACCCTCTTTTCATTACTGTTCACTTGGAAACAAAAATTTGCATTCAATATTGTATGCAGAGTGAAAAGCAGAATCAAAGTTATATTCAAGAAGAAATACAGTAATTTACTAATTTGTCTTATTAAAAATAATGGAGGATTGATTTAGTGGATAACTTAATCAAGGAAGTAAGGGCACTATTTTTAATCAGGCTCAATTTATTGAGGTATCTGAACTTATAAGACATTTTTATTAAATAGGATGTTGATGTATTTGGCTGTTTTTTTTTTTTAACAGCTTGTTAGGTTGGCCAATGAAACTTCAATTTATAGCTAACCTACATAAGTGACTTATAAGGTCATAGAAAATGTAAGCAAAGATATTTAAATGTTTATGAAATAGGAATATTATGCTTTCTGCATTCCTATAATTTCCTTCACTGTTATCTGACAGTGCTTCATAAGACTTTTATTTTCCTTATCATCAGGAATAAATTGATGTGGTAAACATGAAAATGTTTAGAAAACAACTTATAGCAGTTTTCTGTTGACCAGAAATATTGGTAGTAAAGTTTACAGTTAAAATTGGATACCTCTTCTTAGTAGAACTGAGGAGAGCTTAAGATTGTGGATTGGCAGTGGAAGCAATTAACCTCTCTGACCAAAATGGGCCTTATCAGCATTATAGGCCTAGCTGATGATGGAATGTAACCATGGTGTTTAAGTACAGATATAATCACATAAACATATTTTTGGAAATAGGTTGATCCATAGAGATCTCTGACTGAGGCTATCATGTCATAAATGATGGAGGAAGAATATCAACAGCCCATAAAGGTTTTATTTAATGTTTTCATCTAAAACTACTTTGGCAACAACACTCACATAATTCCAAGTCCTGAGTAAGTTCACAGACACTAAGCCTTAAATGAAGTTGGTGTTTGTTGATTACAGTCAATGAACCTTATTTGACAGAATCACTCCATGTACTATTCTTGGCCGAAAAGATACTTTCTCACTCTCATCTAATATTTCCAATTGGTCATTTGATGAATTAGCTATTTATAGGATCTCCTTCCAAAGGGTCTGAATAGGAAGTGAGGAGCAGTCTATTCCACTATAGAATTATCAGGTACAAAGGACATCATTAGCTTTAGAAGTCATAGAATCTCAACATATGGAGGGGAAAAGGATCTTGGATTTCAGTAAAAATAAGTAGTTATATGCAAAAGATGAAGATTAAAGTGCACATACAATCAGGGGAATCTGCCAACAAAATGTTCAACAAAATGAACAAAGAGAAATATTAATACTCTCACTACAAGGAAGTAATTTTGCTGACAGTTATTTGTGAGGACTATTTACTATCAGTAGCATATTACCATATGCACTATAACTACTATGTGTAATATGATTATGTGCCAGATTAATTTTGAAAACTGTTATTTGAATATAATTCTAAACACTGCTTCCTGTGTTCAGTGTTTTGTTGTGAGGCTGGCATGATCACCTGATCACACTGTAAAAAACAGAAAAGAAAAGAACATGGAATGTAACATTTTATAAATGTTTGCTGCAAGAAATATGCCCTTTTTTTACTCCCCTTAGCAAGGACATCAGAGGCAGTGTTCACTTTTTAAATCCTAAGTAGAGCTCAAAGCTGAAGAATCTGGAGATGAGAAGGGAGAAGATGTGAGGGAAGTTTCATATCTCATTGGTCCACTGTAGGCCAGGTGTAGGTATAGGTGTAGGTATATCTGAAATGGGGCCCTGAAGGCCACAGTAGATCAAATGGGAGTTGACTGAGGCCAAGAAATACTTAGGATGGATTCCTATCTTAAAAAAAAAAAAAAAAGAAAAGAAAAGAAAAGAAAAGAAAAGAAAAAAAAAAAGAAAAGAAAAGAAAAGAAAAGAAAAGAAAAGAAAAGAAAAGAAAAGAAAAGAAAGAGATCAAAGCCAAGAAGTCAAACCTGTTGTCAAATCCAAGGGGAAAACAACTGAGATTAGACAAACTGGTCAAAAATTTAAAGGAAAGTAAGATTCATTTATCAAACATTCTGAATGTCTGCAGTCTTCTTGGTGTTTGAGGATACCTACTCTGAAGAGTTTATAGCCCAGTAGGGAAGATATACACACAAATAGGTCATTATAACACAAGCAAGGGAATTAATCTTAGAAAATGGAACATAGTATTGTACAAGAGTCATTTAAAGTAGCTGGAGTGGAGGAAACCAAAAGCTTTCTGGAAAAATTAAGCTTAGACTTAAGGAATATATATATATATATATATATATATATATATATTTATATATATATATATTAGATAACTGATATCTGTATATCTGTGTGATAAATCTGGGGACACTTCGGAAAGGAGAATTAGGATACCAGAAGAATAAAGTCAAGACTCAGCACAAAGAATACTAGAAATTATGGGCAGGTAAATGCTGCTAGACTGAAGTGCAAAAGAATACATAGTGAGACTTGATGTTGGAGATGGTAGAGGTCAGAGGATTTGGGTAAAAGAAGATGATATCTGTATGCTATGTTGAGGAAATTTGATAAAATCCTGTAGGTGATAGGTAACCATTGAAAATTTGGAGAGGTTTTGTTAGAAGATAAATAATTCCTTTGATGTAGGACTTTCTTTAAATAAGTGTCCCTTGCCTCTTTCTTCATCCCTTATTACTTCCTACTGAATGTAGATGAGAGTTATCTAATTAATGATTCTGAGGATAAACATCTGATTCTGAGGTTATATATGCCTCCCTTCTAAGAAGGTATCTTCTGATTTGTCCTTCTGGTGAATGGTTTAGCTTAGGGGAAGGAGTTTTGACACTATGGAGGAGAACTATTCATCCCATTGTGGCTCTGAGGATAATTGTCTGCCTAATTTAGAGGAGAGTGTTAGCCTACCCTTTTCCTCTGGATATGAAGCCACATTCTATAGTCAGCTGTTCTATAATAAAGCTAACATTTTGACCTCTAGCTAATTTGTTCCAACACAAGTAGTGAAGAAAAGTAGTTGTGATAATCAAGTGGAAATATCTGGTTGAAGTTGGATATATGAGCCCAAGAGCTCATAGGAGATGATTTAGTTAAGAAGTGGTAAGTGAAATCCTGAGAATGAGTGAAGTTACTCAGAAATACTATAGGGCGTGAAAATAACAATGAATAGGGACAACAACAAAAATATTTGTATGTGTGGTAAAACATGATCTCACTTAGGATACAAAGTTCTACAGAAGAGGGAAAACCAAGAAATTGTGACCTAAGCAAGGAGAGCAATAGTTTTAAGAAAAAAGGGATAACCAAAGATATAAAAAATTATTAGTGAATGTTATGTTTGTTAACAAAAGTTTTGAAAAACGAATTGAATATAATAATTAGTACTTCACTAGTGGTATTTTAGAATAGTTTTAATCTTTGATTAAAATGGCATGACTACTCCAAAAGAATGCAAACTATAATGAAAACTCAATTCAATTATGTTAAAATTGAGAACATGTATTTATTCATTCAAGCAAACAAACAAAATAAACAAAAAAGCCAAGCTCATGGAGAACAACAGAGGAGAGGGTGTTTGCAGAGGAGAGGGTGGTATGAGATAGGTGAAGTGTGTGAAGAGAATCAACAGGTACAAGCTTCCAGTTATAAAATAAATGTCATGGGGATATAGCATACAACATAGTATCTATAGTTAATAATACTCTATTGGATATTTGAAAGTTGCTGAGAGTAAATTTTTAAAAAAGATTTTATTTGTTTATTCATGAGAGACACAAAGAGAGAGAGAGAGAGAGGCAGAGGCACAGGCAGAGAGAGAAGCAGGCTCCATGCAAGGAGCCTGATGCGGGATTCAATCCTGGGAACCCAGGATCAGGCCCTGAGCCAAAGGCAGACGCTCAATCGCTGAACCGCCCAGGTGTCCCAAGGTAGTAAATCTTAAAAGTTTTAATCATAAGAAAAGAATTTCCAACTGTGTAGGGTAATGGATGGTAACTGAATTTATTGTGATAATCATTTCTCCATATATACAAATATTGAATCATTATGTTGTATATCTGAAAATAATGTTATATGTCAATTACACCTCAATTTTTATAAAGAATTTTTATTCGTTAAAAGATGCCATAAAGAAAGCGAAAAGACAGACTGCACTCTAGCAAAAGATACCTGTAGCACTTATAGCTAATAAGGAGTTAGTATCCAACATACATAAAACTTATTAACGTCATCATCAACAACAAAAAACATCATGGAAAAAAATGTGAGCATTTAATTACAGAAGAGAAAACATGAATAGCAGATAAACATATGAAAAGATGGTGAAACTCCCTAGTAAACATGAAAATGCAAGTTACACTCAAATTAACATATAAAAGCAAAAAATTAAATAACTGATAACATTAAATGTTGACTGGGATACTTAGCAAATTAGTAACTCTCATTTCTTTTCTTTAAATTTTTTATTATACATTTATTTTTTATTGCTGTTCAATTTGCCAACATATAGAATAACACCCAGTGCTCATCCTGTCAAGTGCCCACCTCAGTGCCCGTCACCCAGTCACCCCTACCCCCTGCCCACCTCCCCTTCCACAACCCCTAGTTCATTTCCCAGAGTTAGGAGTCTTTCATGTTCTGTTTCCCTTTCTGATATTTCCCACTCATTTTTTCTCCTTTCCCCTTTATTCCCTTTCACTGTTTTTTATATTCCCCAAATGAATGAGACCATATAATGTTTGTCCTTCTCCGATTGACTGATTTCACTCAGCATAATACCCTCCAGTTCCATCCATGTCAAAGCAAATGGTGGGTATTTGTTGTTTCTAATGGCTGAGTAACTCATTTCTTGATGATAATAGTGTAGACTGATAAAATCCTTTTAGAAACATTTTGGGCTTTCTAGCAAAGCTGAATATGCACAAGTCCTGAGATCCAGCATTTCAACTCACAGGTGTCTCAATATCTAGAACAAATCTTGTGCAAGAAAGTACGTTTAGAAATGTTATATCAGCATTTTTTGTAATGGGAAAAATATAAGACCATAATTTCTTTTAATGAACTGACAAAAATGATATATGATATCTCATATAAAAATCATAGCTACACATGTCAACATGAAATTAAATATCTTGATACTGTTAAAATCAAGAACAAAACACAGAGAACACATTAAGATAAAAGCTAAACAAAATTAGACAATATATTAATTAGGGGTACACACAGGTGATAAAGGAATAGCAGGAACTATTTATTTAAGAGTTAGAAGAGTGAGCACCTGATGGAGGAAGGGGTTCAGATGACGTTGTGATAGTCAAGAGACATAGAGGGGCTTCTAGGATGCAAGTAATGCATGTTTATTGATCTAGGTACATAATTGTTCACTTTATTTTTCTTCATAATGTACTTGTATATTTCATGATTTAAAGAAAAAATATGAATGAAAATAAATAGGATGTTAGAAGGAGGTCATTGCTTTAAAACATCTTGAAATTATGAAAAGAAATTATTTTTAGAAAAGTCACAGTAAATGAAGCTACTATATTTTGCCTTCAGACAGATGAGATATTTTGGAATGAAATAGCTCCTGCTATGAAACAGTTGGAAATGTAAATACAACAACATTATTTTATACATACAGCTGAGCTTGCAAAAGAAGTCAAGAATTCATGGGGGCCTAAAACAAAGCTGCAACTGAAATCTAGAGTGGTGAGCATAATAGAACCAGAACTATTGTACTACTAACAGCTGGAAGGGTTGCCACAAGGGAAGGAGAGAAGTCATTGAACCAATACAGAAAGGAGTGGTGGAACTGAGAACCCTGTATCAAGTTGGAACTCTCAAAAAGCTACATATCTTGGGGCACATGAGTGCCTCAGTCAGTTAAGCTTCCAAATCTTGATTTTGGTTCAGGTCATGATCTCAGGGTTGTGAGATTGAGCCCTATATTTAGCTCTGTGCTGGATATGCAGCCTGCTTAAGATTCTCTCTCTCTCTCTCTCTCTCTCTTCCTCTGCCCCTCTCCGCCCTCCACTCACTTGCATGTGTGTGCTTTGTCTCTCAAAAAAAAAAAAAAAAAAAAAAGGAAAAAAAGAAAAAAATGTAAAGAGTTATATAACAGGGCGCCTGGATAGCTCAGCTGGTTAAGCATCTGCCTTTGGTTCAAGTCATTATCCCAGAGTCCTGGATTGAGCCCCACAGTGTTGGACTTCCTGCTCAGTGGAGAGTCTACCCCCTCTCCCTCTGCTCCTTCCCACACTCATGCTCACTTGCTCACTCTCTCTCTCTCTCTCTCTCTCATAAATCAATAAAATCTTTTTTTTTTAAAGCTACATATCTCAGTGAAAGGCTGAATAAGGGGAAGGAACAATAACAAAAATACTCTGAAATATAATTCTTCTCTGCCTTGAGTCAGGATGGAACAATTATATCAAGTAATTTTACTCTAAAGAGACCGAGATATGGCTTAAGCAAAATCAATAAGCAATAAAGAAAATAATTTTGTAATACATTTTCTACCCTTCCCTAGGCCCAGGTGATTTTATGTGTAGGTTCTAGAAAATACTCAAGCAGTACATATAATCTCAATTTTATACAAACTGTTTCAGGAAAAAATATATGTTCGTCTCAAAAGATGCAGAAAATGTATTACCTGAAGTCCAGCATTTCTTTGTATTTTCAAACTTTCAAAAAACCATGAATTAAATTAAAAAACCTTTAATTTGATAAATGCTGTGTAACAAAACCCAAAACGTATCCAATGAAGAATGATACATTTGCCATATATCAGAAACAAAATTTGGGATGCTATTTTTTATTACCATATGGTTCATATTTCCTTTATATTGTAATAATTCAGGGGGAAATATGAGGTATGAGCTTTAGGAGGGAAAAAATAAAATTGTCAGTATTTTCAGGCAATATAATCATCCACATAGAAAATCTAACAGAATCTACATCAAGCCAGGAATTTGCAGTGTTCTGGAATCTAAGCCAAGTGTTTCAAAAAGAGAATGATCAACAGAGTCTAATGCTGGTAGGTCAAGTGAATGAAGTATAAACAATGAATGTTTGACTTGGCATTGTGCACATGATTGGTATCTTGGATAAGATTAATTTATGTTGAATGGTAGGAAAAAATAGATCAAGAAAGGCAGGGGCATATAGTGAGTTTTTTCAATTCTTTCAGGGAGTGTTTTGTTAAAGAGAATCAAATTGTGAAAGCAGCTAGAGGGAATAGGAGTTTTGTATGTTTTAAAGATGAGAGTCTTCTGCTGTAGGAAATAATCCTGGGGATGGGGCAGGGGAACTTGAGATACAAAAGAAAGAAGAGCAAACAGCAGTGAAGTCCTTGTGTACTCACAAGAAGATGACATTCATTTTAACAGGAGTTAATGTGGACTTTATAAATACAAATATATAGTTGTTCGAAAAGGCAAGGGGGAATAGGGTTGGGGAGGAGGATACAGGGGAGCTCAAATACCTGAACTGTTTAATTGCTAGTCATAAAAATTTGGCAATGAATTAAATGGGATAATGGGCACATGTGGAATGTGGGCACATTCCTTGAGTTGAAGACAAAAGGAAAAGAGAAACAGAAAGTATTAACAGATGGAAGTACAAAAAAAGTAATTAGATCTTTTCTAATAAATTAATGGCTAAGAAACACATAAAAAGATGCTCAACATCACTCTTCATCAGGGAAATACAAATCAAAACCATTATGAAGTATCACCTCACACCCTTCAGAATGGCTAAAACTAACAACAGGAAGCAACAGATGTTGGCAGGGATGTGAAGAAAGGGAAACCCTCTTACACTATTGGAGGAAATACAAACTGCTGCAGCCACTATGGAAAACAGTATGGAAGTTTCTCAAAAGATAAAAATAGAACTACCCTATGATCCAGCAATTGCATTACTAGGTATTTACCCCAAAGGATACAAAAATACCCATTCAAAGGGACACATACACTCAGTGCTTATAGCACCATTACCAACAATAGCAAAACTATGGTAAGAAGCCAAATGTCCATCATTAAAGAAGAAGTGGTATAAAGATACAATGGAATATTAGCCATCAAAAAGAATGAAATATTGCCATTTGCAACAATATGGATGGAGCTAGAGTGTATTATGCTAAATGAAATAAATAAGTCAAGAGAAAGACAAATACCATATGATTTCACTCACATGTGGAATTTGAGAAACAAAATAGATGAACATAGGGGATGGAGGGGAAAAGAGAAGGGGGGGGGAAACAAACCATAAAAGACTCTTAACTGTAGAGAACAAACTGAGGGTTGATGAAGGGAGATGTGCATGGGTTGGGCTAAATGGATGATGGGGATTAAGGAGGCCTTGTGATGAGCACTAGGTGTTACATGTAAGTGATAAATCACTAAATTCTGTACCTGAAACCAATTTTACCATATATGTTAACCAAATAGAATTTAAACAGAAACTTTAAATCAAAATGAATGAATGAATGAATGAATGAATAAATAGATAGATAGATAGATAAATAAATAAATAAATAAGTGAACTCCTCTTCTCTTGCCCATCTAGTAAGACTCATGGTCCTCCGAGAGTGAAATGTGCAAGTCCTGGATAGGAAACTTTTGAATACATTCATCAAAGTTCAAGTCACATGAATTTGACTTTGATCAAATTGTGACATGGATCTCCTTTGTTGATGCTTTTCCCCAGCAGTATCAATGAGGGAGCAGAGATGTAGCTGAGGTGTTGGAGTAGAGTTGAAATTTTGCTTATGAGCTTAATAGTGAATGAAAATGTTGAGATGAGGAATGAGGAGAAGAAATTAGGTCATACACTTCTCTGAGCAATGGAGCAGCACTTGCTAGGTTACCTCATGTGAGAACATTAATTAGTGACATATCAGCTGGGACACAAGAATGCAAAATTACAGGGAATTTTAAGTATAATTTTACCCTTATATTTATAATGTAGGTTTTAATTCTCCTTATTTTTAATTATTAAGGTAATATATGTTCAGTATTGTAAGCACATAAGAATCACCCCTAATACATCTGAGAATTATGAAGTCTACATTTCTTCTAGTTATCTCTTGCTCCAGTTTCCTTCTTCCAATGAATTTTCAATCTTAGAATTGTAGTTATTTCTCCTACAAATGGCAGGTTGTAAATACATTGCACCTTTGGAATTATGCAATGTAACAGCCTTAATCTTTTTCTGGGGTGCTTTGTTCCTTGTAGACTTAATCCTGATTTCTTTATTCTATCTAAGTGCTGCTGAAATAAAGCAGGTACATGAATAAGACTTTCGAAGATTTAGCTTAACCAAGGAGGACTACTGTGGAAGAAACCACTTAGAATTGATTAATAAATATAATTACTATTTAAAAAAATCTATCTGTCATTTCCTCCAATGGGAAATGATCACTGGCTCTACCCAGAGCTGCTTTTGCACTTGGGGCGAGGGGATATGTGTGAATAAAAAATATCATTCATTAATTGCTTTACCAAACAGAGGATTCCCAGATCAAACCTTTGCCTAAGGAGCTTTAATCATTTGCAGCTGACTTAACATGACATATTTTATAAAACATAATATGTTAAACATATTTTGATATGTTTTGATATCATGTTTTGATAAAACATAATCAAAGTTTTATGTGGGGATCACTCCTTCTACTTTTTTTCTCAAAGAATGGGTAGTATTAAAATTTATTCTCCATTTTCCAGAACAAATGTGCATACATCATGATTTTCATTTATTTCTTTGAATGTATGTTAATTTATGTATTTACACATATGTAAAAATTTTTTAATGTGATCAATATATTCATATCATTTGTCAATGTTTAGGGCTTTACTTGGTTTATGTGGTTTAATGATGTGTTATGAATATCTTTCCACGTCAGATTTATATCAACTTATTGTGATGATGATAATAGCATTCTATAATGTGGTATGTAACACTTTCTTTAACAACTTAGTAATTAAAGGCTTTCCTCTCCTTAAATTTTGCTAATTACAAAGATGTCTGGAAAAAGGTCCTTGAAAATATATTTGTGAATGTTTGTGCAATACTATGATGATTGGATAAGGGACCAAGTGGGTGGAGATTGGTCTTTGCTCTTCCCCAGCTTCGATCAAAGGAGCTCCATTTTTACGTGTTGTACACATTGAACTTCCATAAATGCTAGTTGATAAAACGTTGTAGATTTTAAAATATGTAATATTTAATACATAACAATAAATAAAAGTTAGAGAACTTCATTATAACATACCATCTTTTATCTTCATGTTAAATGGATAAGGACAGGGCTGTACTAAAGAGATTCCAGTGCTTTTCTAAGTGGTGTCCCATACACTTTAAAAAGTCTTAGTACCTTTATTATTTCACAGTTGCCAGCTTATTTGTTTTTGTGACTTTGTATAAAGTCTTAATTTGCCATTTTCCCCAATTTGGATGAAGACTTTCCTAATCTCAGATAATACTACATTGTGTTGTCAGATGTTTCCAGAACCTGGAAGCATTAAAATGATCTAATTGTATAACTTTTAGAACCAGCCATCTCAGTGTAGTAGGAAAGGGAATCCATCCTTGAAGCTCACTTAAATGCATTTTGACACACTGGATACCACATGTGAGATCTATCTCTGTGTTCTGTGTGTGGTGATATAGTTAAACATGCACAAAAGGCCTTTTGGTTAACAAAACTAAATGACCTTAGACATAAAGCTGTTCTCTCTTGGTCCTAGCATCACACTTTTTAAAATTGTGGATTTCACCTTAAAGTTTCTCCAACTATGCTTAATTTCATCTAACAGTGATACTGCAAAAAATGCAGGCAGACTTGGGCTGCAAGCATATTTGCTGTTGAAAACAACAAATAAACTGGTTCTTAGCTTTCCTTGGCTAACTCTGCCTTGACTTTGTTCAACTCATTCTACCTTCCGTTTTAAAATACAGCCTTTGCCATCAAATACCATCTTGGTAGTACTTTAGTATATGCGAAATTACTAAAAGCACAGAATAATGTGAAGTCACCTGGCCTATTCTTGGATCTCAGAACATGTTCTATATTTTGTGTGGTTCTTGATGTGGGAAATAAAGACAGAAGAAATCTGATTAAATTTCCTACTATTTCCAGTCCATTGACAGGTCCTTGAAATAGGCAGAGTGACATTCCTTTAGGGACTCAGCTCCCTCCATGTTAATACTTTGCTAAGGGCAAAGGTAATCTTAACCCAACCCACAGGACCCTGGAAGTCTACATTACATATAAAAATTTCTTTGGAAACTTTCTTTATCTCTATTCCCCAAGATACATGTTGGCAATCATCCTCCAAGCATATAACCCACTGATATACATCTGAAGTATCTCATGACTTGAGGGTTTACTAAGCAATAATAAATACCTTTCCCAACAATAGCTAGCCTCCTCAGGATCCTGGAAACCTTGTTTCTGAAATATGTGGGAGGCCTATGCTATCCCTAACCCCCTTCCAACTTGAAAGTATACAATGGGCCACTCTCATGATCCCAATACAGCTCTTTCTGCCCTCAGATCCTATACCTTTGTTTTAATAAAATCATCTTTAAATTTTTTTTAATTTATTTATCCATGAGAGAGGCAGAGACATAGGCAGAAGGAGAAGCAGGCTCCCCACACAGAGCCCAATGCGGGACTCGATCCCAGGACCCAGGGATCCCAAGGATTCCAAGGCAGATGTTCAACCACTGAGCCACTCAGGCATCCCAATAAAATCATCTTTTTGCACCAAAGATGTCTCAAGAATTCTTTCTTGACCATCGGCTTTGAACCCTAACATCTTTCCTAATCAGTTCTTAAATCCAAATTCTCTTCTATATAAATAACAAGTATGTTGCACACACCACAACACCGATCTCTCTATTTGCCTCACTCTGTGCTTATCTCAATATGTGGAACTCAGGCTTAAGGAGCAAGGGACACATTCTTTCAGGGAAGAGAATAGTTTGACTTAATTTACTAATAATAAGCAGTGCATTAGTCATAATTCACTAAGGTAGAATTCTGTCTAAGAGCTGTCTGAGATATCAAGTGAGAAGACCTATTTTCTAGCTAAGAGTTGGCCTCTTGCCAAATGTAAAATTTTGAGTTTTTCTTCTCTGGAATAGGAATGTTCCTATGCTCTTGCCTCAGAGAATCATAGGACATGGGATCCAATGAATGTTGTGTAAGCATAGGAGTGTTCTATAAACAGAGGTGGATTTTCTTTTTTCTTTTTCTTTTTTTCTTTTTTTTTTTTTTTTGAAGCATTTTTCCAGCCATGTGCCTTGGATTAGTAGTTTGAGATATTTTAGTCATTGGAGATTTACAGTTCTCATCCTTTAAAGTGGCCATTTCTATTAAGGCTCAAATAATCTTATATAGACAAAGACATTCATGCCTCCAAGGAATTGTTTTCTTTTAACCTTGGTTTAGGAAGGGCTGTCATCAAAGCAAGTTCTTATCAGTTAGGCAATGAGAGCCCATCTATAAAAGGAAGGGGTTTTTGATTAAAATATAAGAAATGGCCATCCATCAAAGTCCAGCCCACAGGCTTAATAATCCCCAAATCTAGCCCAGTGTCAGATATAAAATAGGTATTTGAATAGTCTTAAGCAGTAAGCTAAATAAAAAGATGATCAATCATGGATTCTATCATTGGGAAGCTCTAAGTGCAGTCAGGAGAACTAGCACATGGAAACATACGATGTATAATGGCTATTGTAATATTGGTATAAATCTATATGATGTGATATAGTAAGAGAAATGTGACAAATGTTATGGCAACAGAAAAGAATAACAGATTGGCTTTGCCTGCTGTACTTAGACTAGTGTTCATCAAAGATCATGGTCATTCCTTGTACCAGCAGAGGGTCACCTAATGACCTCAAAAGGCTGAATGCAGCTTTCCCACCTACCTCATACTCTTGCTTTCCAGACAGGACAAGAAAAGAACAAATACTAGTCAAGAGTCTGCATAGAAACATTTGGAATAGTAAGTTTACAAATGTTTTTCTTATACGTCAGAAAAAAATGTAAGTCCCAGATCAGCTACCAAGTCTGTCCTTGAGGATGTACATGTTCTCAGCAAGTTATTCCTAATACTTAAAAAAAAATCCCACTGGGACAACAACACTCCTTCCAGTTTATCAATTCTGATCAGTGTGCTTAACTGTCCATTGATTTGCTGACAGCCTATAATAAAAATTTTTAAATCCACCACATGGCTTGAAAGGGAAAAAAATGTCTACATTATCTTTTTCAGCCTCAAAGGGAATACATTTTAAAAGTATAAACTTTAGGGGATCCCTGGGTGGCGCAGCTGTTTGGCGCCTGCCTTTGGCCCAGGGCGCGATCCTGGAGACCCGGGATCGAATCCCACGTCGGGCTCCCGGTGCATGGAGCCTGCTCCTCCCTCTGCCTGTGTCTCTGGCTCTGTCTCTCCTTCTATCTCTCAAGAATAAATAAATAAAATCTTTAAAAAAAAATAAAAGTATAAACTTTAGACACCAATAAAATTTACAAGGTCATAGTCTGGCTGCTTATGCAATGTGTCATGAGCTTAATTAATGAGAACCCACCCACAAAAATCTTTAAGACTAAAATTTTAAAAAGGAAATAATTGCCAATGACAATTCATTTTCAGTTCTTTTTTCTTAAAGTTTTTATTCAAATTTCAATTAGTTAACGTACAGTGTAATATTAGTTTCAGGTGAGGTATACAATAACATTATATTCAACACTTCCATAAAACCCCTGGTGCTCTTCACAGCAAGTGCCCTTCTTAATCCCCATTACCTATTTAACCCATCCCTCCACCCAACCCTTGCCCTTCTGGTAACCAGTTTATTCTCCATAGTTAAGAGTCTGTTTTTGGTTTCTCTCTCTCTCTTTTCCCTTCGGCTTATTTGTTTTGTTTACTAAATTCCACATGTGAGTGAAATCATATGGTATTTTTCTTTCTCTGACACTTCACTTAGCATAATACTCTATAGCTCCATCCATGTCGTTGCAAATGACATTTAATTCATTCTCCTAGCTTATAGCAGCATAGTTCTCTGACATAATTCTTTGTCTACCTTCTACAATTTGTGAACTCAGGGGTGCTTTTGTTCCAGTTATAACTGTATCTCATATAATCTATCATGAGTCTCAGCCTCATTTCTAACCTGGGCTCTAGGATCATACCCATTGTATTGCCAGTTTTTGTTACTGACTAGATTTGTGAATTCTAGGATTAAGTTTTGGTGCTAAACATAGGTTTTTGGGGAATCTAAGCCTTTAATACTTCTATCATATAGTTCATTTACTCCCTACTCCCTCCTGCCAACATGTTACAGTGCATTTCTAGTGTAGCATTTAACATTTTATAATTTAGTCTAATTTAACAAGATGTAGCAAGATGTAAGGTTTCCTCCAGCCAGGTTATACTCATCAGCTCTAAAACCAAATTATAATTTTCTTTCTTTCTTTGAACTGTTCTTTTTTCTTGAATGCTTTTTACTCTGGGTAGCCGAGTATCTCCACCACTTACTCAAGAAATATTTGTTGGTTTATACCTGTGTTCAATGCATTAATTCATTCAATGAAATATATATTTAACATTTATTATGTGTTAGGCACAAGAATACAGCAGTTAACCAAACACAGTCCTTCCTCTAAAAAATATGTACATCCAGAGAAGAGAGATAATTAAAACCAAGTTTATAATGTGTTGAATGTTAATAAATGCTATAGAGAAAAATCTAACAGGATAACGAGGGGGGAAAAAGGAGAGTGCTATTTTAGATAGAAAGGTAAAATTTCTTGATAAGGGTAAATTGACAGACATGAATGAAACAGAAGATAAGCATATACAAATTCAAGGGAGAAATTTCCAAGCAAGGAAAAAAAAAAACTGGATAGGTCCTGAGATAGGATTGGTCACTGTACTTGAGAACAAGAAGGAAGGAAATATTAAGGAGTGAGAAGAAGGGCTGTTCTTTGGGCAACCAGCTATTGGAGCCTAAAGTGGTATGTGGTGAAATAGCTCTTTCCCACTCCACACCACGACCTAGGAAGGACTAGTAGATATCTGCTCACTAAAAGAGAAAAGGAAGGAAGGAAGGAAGGAAGGAAGGAAGGAAGGAAGGAAGGAAGGAAGGAAGGAAGGAAGGAAGGAAGGAAGGAAGGAAGCCAAGAAGGAAGGAGGGGAAAGGGAAGGGGAAAAAAAAGGAAGAGAGGAAGGAAAGAAAAAGGAAGGAAGGAGGGAAGAAGGGAAGAAAGGAAGGAAGGAAGGAAGGAAGGAAGGAAGGAAGGAAGGAAGGAAGGAAGGAAGGAAGGGAGGGAGGGAGGGAGAAAATATTAGTTGTTCTTATATAGAAATGATAACTCAAATGAACCTGAAATTCTTGAGTCATAATCTTTACCTGCCCCCCCTTTAAGCTTCTTCACATTGTGCATGGCTTCTGGCATTTAGTGCTTTTATGATTTAATATTTATCCTTTAGACTATAGAATTTAACCAGAATATATGTAAGTTAATATCTGCTGGCACATAATGAGCCTCTTAATACATGGACTATTAATTTATATTATTAATTTGATAACTATATCTTCTTTTCACTTTTCTTCCCTTCTGAAATTTTTATTGTATTGATAAGTGTTATTTTCATTAGATTCATTTACCACATCACTTTTTAATTTTTTATTGAGGTGAAATATACATAACATAAAATTAGCAATTTTGAGGTGAACAATTCAATGGCATTTAGTATATTCACGATATTGTGAAACTGTCACCTCCGTCTAGTTCCAAAATATTTTCGTCATTCCAAAGGAAACCTCATATCCATTAAGTAACTATTCCCCACTTCTCCATTTCCCAGTCCCTAGCAACCACCAATCTGTTTTCTTTCTCTATGGATTTACCTATTCTAAATATTTCATATAAATGAAATCATACAATATGTGATCTTTGGTGTCTGGTTTCTTTCGTTTAGCATAATGTTCTTGATGTTCATCCACATTGTAACATGTATAGTACTTCATTTCTTTCTTATGGCTGGATAATACTTCATTGCATGTATAGAACATAATTTCTTTGACCATTTATCACTTGATGAGCTATTGGATTGTTTTCATCTTTTGATTATTGTGAATAGTGTTGCTATGAACATTCAGATACAAGTATTTGTTTGAGCACCTTTTAAAAATTCTTTTGGGTAGAAACCTAAGAGTAGAATTGCTGGGTTACATGATAATTCTATATTTAACTTTTTGAGGAGCTGACAAAATATTTTCCTCAGTGGCTACACCATTTTACACTCCCGCCAGCAATGTACAGGTGTTCCAATTTTGCCCATTCTTAGGAATGCTTTAGTTTCCATTTTAAAAGATCATTATTTTTATAGCAATCCAAGTAAGTATGAGATAGTATCTCATGGTGTTTTTGATTTGCTTTTCCTTAGGAGATAATGATGTTGAGTACCTTTTCATGTACTTATTGGCCATTTGTACTTCTTTTTTAGAGAAATGTCTATTGAATTCTTTTGCCCATTTTTAAATTAGCTGGTTGTCTTTTTCTTGTTGAATTCTAAATGTTCCTTATATTTGCTTAATGGTAGCCCATTATCAGATACATAATTTGCAATTATTTTCTCCCATTCTATACATACTCTTTTTACTTTTGTGATGGTATCTCTGATATATGAAAGTTTCAATTTTGATGAAGTCTTATCTACTTTTTCTTTTACTAATATTACTAATATTAGTAATATTAGTACTAATATTAGTTACTAATATTTTTGATATTACATCTAAAAAATTCATTTCCAAATCCAAAGTCATGAAGATTTACTCCTGTGTTTTCTTTTAGGCATTTCTGGCTTTAGTCCTTAAATTTGTGTCAGTGATCTATTTAGATTTCATATTTTTACATGTTGTGAATTAGGGGTAAAACTATTTTTTTGTACATGGATATGCAGTTATCCCAGTGCTAATTTGTTAAGGAGACTAATCTTTCCCTATTGAATGGTCTTGACACCTAGTTGAAAATCAAATAATCATAGATGTATGGTTTTATTTATGGACTCTATTTCCATTCCATAGTCCAGTATGTTTATCCTCATACCAGTACCACCCTCTTTTGTCTTTTTTTTTAATTTAGCTTTTTAGTAAGTTTTGATATTAGGAAGTAAAGTTTGTTTGCCTTTTTCAATACGATTTTGGCTATTCAGGCACCCCTGCAGTTCTATATGAATCTCAAGGATTGGCTTTTCCGTTTCTGTAAAAAGGGGCATTGGAATTTTGATAGGAGTTGCATTGAGTCTGTAGATTTCTTTGGGGTAGTATTGCCATCTTAACAATGTAAAGTCTTGGGATCCCTGGGTGGCTCAGCGGTTTAGCGCCTGCCTTTGGCCCAGGGCGCGATCCTGGACTCCCGGAATCGAGTCCTGCGTCAGGCTCCCGGCATAGAGCCTGCTTATTTCTCTGCCTGTTTCTCTGTCTCTGTCTCTCTCTCTGTCTATCATAAATAAATAAATAAATAAATAAATCTTAAAAAAAAAACAATGTAAAGTCTTCTAATCCATGAACATGGGAATTTTGATATGAGTTGCATTGAGGCTGTAGATTTCTTTGGAGTGGTATTGCCATCTTAACAATATAAAGTCTTCTAATTCATTTATTTAGGACTTGAACTTCTTTCAGCAATTTTTTTTAAAGTATACAAATATTTTTACCTTCTCAGTTAAGCTTATTCACAGATTTTTTTTCTCTTTAAATGCTATTTTTTAAAGATTTTATTTATTTATTTGAGGGAGAATAAGAGCAAGAGAGATCACAGAGATAGAGGAAGAAGCAGACTCTCCATTGAGCAGATATCCTGATATGGGGCTCAATCCCAGGACCTTGAGATCATAACCTGAGCCAAAGGCAGATGCTTAACTGACTGAGCCACCCAGGCACCCTTGAATGCTATTTTTAAAAAAAGATCTATGTATTTATTTGAGAGAGGGAGCACACTCACACACACACACATGATGGGGAGAAGGGCAGAGGGAAAATTTCAAGCAGACTCCTTGCTGAGCATAGAGCCCAAAGCAGGACTGAATCCCATGACCCTGAGATCATGACCTGAACCAAAATCAAGAGTCAGATGCTTATCTGACTGAGACACCCCTGGTGCCCATGAATGCAATTTTATTTTATTTTATTTTATTTTATTTTATTTTATTTTATTTTATTTTATTTTATTTATTTTATTCTATTCTATTCTATTCTATTCTATTTATTTTATTTATTTATTATTTTATTTTTAATAATAAATTTATTTTTTATTGGTGTTCAATTTGCCAACATTCAGAATAACACCCAGTGGTCATCCTGTCAAGTGCTCCCCTCAGTGCCCGTCACCCATTCACCCCCAACCCCCGCCCTCCTTCCCTTCCATCACTCCTAGTTCATTTCCCAGAGTTAGGAGTCTTTATGTTCTGTCTCCCTTTCTGATATTTCCTACCCATTTCTTCTCCCTTCCCTTCTATTCCCTTTCACTATTATTTATATTCCCCAAATGAATGAGACCATATAATGTTTGTCCTTCTCCAATTGACTTATTTCACTCAGCATAATACCCTCCAGTTCCATCCACGTTGAAGCAAATGGTGGGTATTTGTCATTTCTAATGGCTGAGTAATATTCCATTGTATACATAAACCACATCTTCTTTATCCATTCATCTGTCGATGGACACCGAGGCTCCTTCCACAGTTTGGCTATTGTGGACAAGTTGCTAGAAACATCGGGGTGCAGGTGTCCCGGCGTTTCATTGCATCTGTATCTTTGGGGTAAATCCCCAACAGTGCAATTGCTGGGTCGTCGGGCAGGTCTATTTTTAACTCTTTGAGGAACCTCCACACAGTGTTCCAGAGTGGCTGCACCAGTTCACATTCCCACCAACAGTGCAAGAGGGTTCCCTTTTCTCGGGGGATCCCCTTTTCTCAGCATCCTCTCCAACATTTGTGGTTTCCTGCCTTTTTAATTTTTCCCCATTCTCACTGGTGTGAGGTGGTATCTCATTGTGGTTTTGATTTGTATTTCCCTGATGGCAAGTGATGCAGAGCATTTTCTCATGTGCATGTTGGCCGTGTCTATGTCTTCCTCTGTGAGATTTCTCATGTCTTTTGCCATTTCATGATTGGATTATTTGTTTCTTTGCTGTTGAGTTTAAGAAGTTCTTTATAGATCTTGGAAACTAGCCCTTTATCTGATATGTCATTTGCAAAAATCTTCTCCCATTCTGTAGGTTGTCTTTTAGTTTTGTTGACTGTATCCTTTGCTGTGCAAAAGCTTCTTATCTTGATGAAGTCCCAGTAGTTCATGAATGCTATGTTAAATGAATTTTTTTCCTCTTTCCTTTAAGATTATATTATTGATGTATAGACACTAACTTATTTGTGTGTGTTAATCTTGTATCCTGTAACTTTGCTGGATTTGTTCATTAGTTCTAGTAGCTTTCTTCTGGATTCTTGAGGATTTTATATATATATATATATATATATATATATATATATATATATATATATATTTCTATATATATAGATAGAAATATATAGATAGATAGAATTCTATATATATATATATAGAAATATATATATATATATATATATATATATATATAAAATTGTGTCATCTTTGAATAGAGAAAGTTTTGCTTCTTTCTTTCCATTTTGCATGCTTTTTTGTTTTCTTACCTAATTGCTCTGGCTAATATTTCTGATAAAATATTGAACGGCGGAGGTAAGAAAGTGCATCCTGGCCTTGTCCTGACCTTAGGAAGAAAATTTTAGTATTTCACCATTGATTATGATGGTAAATGAGTTTTTAATAAAAGCCCTTTGTAATGTTCAAGTTAAAATTTATTTATAATTTCTGAGTGTTTTAATCATGAAAGGATGCTGAATTTTGTCAAATGCTTTTTGAGCCAGTAGAGATGATTATGTGAATTTTTCTTTTGTTCTATGACGTGATGTGGTATTGCACTGATTGATTTGCTTATGTTGAGCCACCCTTGCTTGCATCCTTAGGATAAATCTGTACTTAAAAGGATTCGGGTCTTTAGGGTTTTTTGTTTTTGTTTTGTTTTCTTGTGGAGGAGTCTGTTTGGCTGGTACCAGGGCACTTCTGGTTTTACAGAATGAGTCAGCTAGTGTTTCCCCTTTGATTTTTTTGGAAAAAGAATTGGAAGGATTAATATTAATTCCTCCTTAGAAGTTTGGTAGAATTCACCAATGAAGCCATGTGGCCCTGGACTTTTCTCTTTTGGGAGATTTTGATTACTAATTTAATCTTTTTTACTTGGAATAGATCTGTTGAGATTTTCTATTTTGTCTTGGTCATTTGGGGTAATTTGTGTGCCCCTAGGAATTTGTTTATTTCATACAGATTATCAAATTTGTTGGTACGCAATAATTCACAACAAAATTTCTTATAATCCTATTTCTGTAAGGTCAATAGTAATGTCTCCACCTTTCTTTCTGATTTTAGTTATTTGTGTCTTTTTTGTTTTTAATCTTTATAGATTCAGGTTTTTCAATTTCGATTTCAAAGAATCAAAATTATTTCATCAATTCTCTCTGATGGTTTTCTATTTTGTAATTTTCTGGTCTAATTTTTATTTCCTTCCTTTATGCTAGGTTTGGGTTTAGTTTACTTTTCTCCCAGTTCTTTAAGTGCAAAGTTAGTTAATGATTTGAGAACTTTCTTCTTTTTAATATAGGCATTTACAGCTATAAATTTCCCTCTGAGTACTGCCTTCACTGCATTCCATAGTTTTGTTTTTCATTTGTTTCAAAGTATTTCCAATTTCACTTGTGATTTCTTCTTTGACCTTTCGGTAGTTTAAAATGTGTTGTTTAATTTCCACATATTGGTGAATTTTATAGTTTTATTTCTGTTATTGATTTCCAACTTCATTCTTTTGTGTTCAGAGAAGATACTTTCTATGATTTTAATCTTTTTAACCATGGAGCTTATTTGTTTGTTTCATATTTTATGATCTATCCTGGAGATTGGTTCATGTGAACTTGAAAATAATATGTATTCTGCTGTTTTGAGTGGAATAATCTATATATCTGTTAGATCTAATCAGTTTATAGTGTTACTCAAGTCCTGTATTTCTTATGGATCGTCTGTTTAGATTTCACATCCATTATTAAAGTGGGATATTGAAGTCTCTATTATTGTCGAATTATCTATCATTCCCCTTAATGTTGTCAGTGTTTGTTGTCAATTTTGGAACTCTTTAGTTTGCTAGATATATGTTTAAAATTGTTATATATTTTTTAATGAATTGACTTTTATCAATACATAATTCTCTCCTTTGTCTCCTTAATATATTAATGATAGTTGTTTTAAATTCTCATTCTAATTCCAGTATCCCTACCATATTTGAGACTGGTTTTGATGTTTGTTCTGTCTTTTCAAACTGTGCTTCTTACTTTTGATTTTGCTTTACAGTTTTTATTCTTGATAGCCAGACATCATGCACTGGGTAAAATGAAACGCAGTAAGCAAACATTTAGTAATGTTAGTAATGTGAGGTAGTGTTCCGTAGTCCTATGAGTAGGTCATAGTCATTTAGAGAAACTGTGAATCTATACTATGAACTTCATACTTCTCAATTTTTGTTTTGTTTTGTTTCCCACTGTAGGTGGTGGAACAAAATAGCTAGAGTGGCTGGAGTTGAGCATTTCCCTTTCTCCAGAGCAGCTAGGCTCTGATAAAAGCCAAATAGTATAGGCTCTGGTGAAATATTCACTCTTGAGGGCAGTCTTTTTAAGAATAGAATACTTGGGCATATTTCTAAATGATTCCTTCTCCCTCCTGCTGGAAGCACAAGGGGATTTTTCTCTAATAATCCTTGTGAGAACCTGGTTGAGCTCTTAGTGGTAAAGCTCACAAAAGTGTAAGCCTTCTTATGACTGGGTCCCCCTGGAGTTTTTAATTTAGATTTGTCCATTCTGAATCTCTTACAATAAATTACAGTTCAGGTTTTTCTGCCCCAGTACTGGTTCTTCCAGAGGTTTCTTCTCCAATAAGTTTTGAAACTCTGTATTCACCTATATCTCCAACTTTAGAGGCAATGGTTTGTCCTGTGACTTCACTCCTCTGATGGATCTTAGAAGGACTGTTGATTTTTCAATTTATTCAGCTTTTATTTTTTTAAAGACAGTGGCATCTTCCAAGCACCTTACATGCTAGATCTGAAACCAGGAGTCCTTTTTCATCTTTGGTCACAGTCTTTGACTAAAAGACTATTTTGGTCAAAGTTAGTATAACCACTCTAGTTCATTTTTGGTTACTATTTGCATGGAATATCATTTTCCATCCTTTTACTCTCAACCACATTTCTGTCTTTTGATCTAACATGAGTCTCTTACACAGTATATGGTTGAATCATAGTTTTTAAACCAATTCTGCCAATTTTTGACTTTTGTTTGAAGAACTTATTCCATTTGCTTCTAAAGTATTTCTTTTGATAAGGAAGGACATACTCCTGCTCTTTTGCTATATATTTTCTGTCTTATAGCTTTTTTTTGTTCTTCATTTTTTCCATTACTGCATGCTTCTGTGTTTTACTGATTATTTTATAGTACACCATTTTGATTTATTTCTCATTATTAATGTATATTTTTAGATATATTCATAGTCATGATAATTATAAATAACATCTTAAATTTATAAAATCTGTCTTTAATTTTTATTAACTAAGCTTTAATAGCATGCAAAACCTCTGCTCTTATACAGCTCTATTATTTCTCTTTTTATGTTATTGTCACAAATTACATCTTTATATGTTGTATGCCCATTAATATAGATATATAATTGTTTTATGTATTTGTGTTTTATCACTTAGGAAAAAAGTTACAAATTAAAGATACAACAACTCGGGCTTTTACTTTTACCTCTATAGTTAATTTTATGAGTGCTTTGTTTTGTATGTCTTCCAATTGCTATCTTGTGGCATTTCATCTCAGCTTGCAAATTCCCTTCAGCGTTTCCCATAAGATAGGCCTGCTGGTGACAAACTCCTTCAACTTTTGTTCATCTGGGAATGTCTTAATTTCTCCTTCACTTATGAAGCAAGGAGAGTTTTGCCGGATATGGACTTCTTGATTGACAATGTTTTTACTTAGCACTTTAAAAATACCAACCCTCTCCCTTCTGGCCTCTATGATGTCTAGAATATTGCTGTTAATTTTATCGAGGATCACTTTTACATATTTATCACTCCTCTTTTGCTGTTTTCAAGTTTGCTCTTTGTCTTTAGCTTTCAGCAATTTAATGATAAATGTGTTTGTGTGTGGATCTCTGAATTTATCCTTCTTAGAATTCACTGAGTTTCTTGAATGTGAAGATTCATGAATTTTTGTCCATATTGGGAAGTTTTATTTCTTAAATATTCTTTTTGCCCCTTTTCTCTCTCCACTCATTCAGGACACGTGTAGATCATATTTTGGTAGATTTATGGAATCCCAAAGGTCCCATTTTTTTCCCATTCTTTTCTCTTTTTACTGCAGATTAGACACCTTCAGTTGAATATAGTTTCTATATTCAAGTTTACTGGTTCGTTCTTTTTTTTTTCTTTTTTCTTCTGATTCTTTCTTTAGTCCACTGAAATCTGCTATTAAAATGTGATGAGTTTTTATTTCAGTTATCCTTTTAAGATCCAACATTTCTGTTTGGGTCCTTTTTATAAATGTTACATTTTATTGGCATTCTTTATTTGCTTCATACACTGGTCTTCTGGTTTCCTTTAGTTCTCTGAGCAGATTTAAGATAGTTGATTTAAAGGATCTAATAAATGCAGTGTCCTAACTTCCTCAGGGGTAATTTCTGTTTATTTCTGTGATTGGGCCCATTTTCATGTTCAAAAAAATATATGCTTTCTATTTTGTTGTTGTTGTTGAAAATTGGACATTTTGCATATGATAATGTAGTAATTCTGAAAATCATATTTTTCCCCCTCCTCAGGGGTTGTTTTTGTTGTTTGCTGTGATTGTAGCTCTTTGTTGTTTAGTAATTTTTCTAAACTGGTTTTGTCAGGTCTTTGTTCTTTGCCATGAATGGTCCCTGAAATCTCTCTTCCTTTAGCTTACACTCAGCTAGTGTTTAGGGAGGGAGAGAAATAACTTCCCAGTTCTTCACACATTGGCACTCTTCCACTTGGCCAGGCAGTTTACAAACTTTGTCTTAATCTTCACTTCTTGTTTGCACTGAGGCTAAGGATCAGGATCACCAGCAGAGAAGGCTTGGGGTCTTCTCAGGATTTTTTAAGCACACATCCTGCCATGGGCATGCATGTGGCTTTCATCTCTTTTTTTCTTTTTCTTTTTTTCTTTTTTTACCAAAGGGAAGGTATTTTAATGTGTCAAGTTTTGTACATATTAGTAATATACCTTAAGGAGGTGAAACCAACTATTCAATATAACCCATTAGGCCCTAAAAATAAAATTAAAGTACTTTAATAAAACTTAAAGTATTTTCTAAAAGAAAATAATTCAGGGGATCCCTGGGTGGCTCAGTGGTTTAGCGCCTGCCTTCTGCCCAGGGTGTGATCCTGGAGTCCCGGAATTGAGTCCCACGTCGGGCTCCCTGATTCTCCCTCTGCCTGTGTCTCTGCCTCTCTCTCTCTCTCTCTGTGTCTCTCATGAATAAATAAATAAAATCTTTAAAAAATAATAATTCAGTCCATGACCATGCTTATTTATTCAGAGTACCAGCAATTTCAGTTAAGTGTTTCATTTTTCCTGCTACTATGATGTGGCACAGGGAATATACACATATTCATGTTATCACAACAGTGTCAATATCTCAGGCTAATAATATTGTGAATACAGTTTATAACAAACACAAAATCAAAAATCTTAAAATTAGTATCATTAAAGTGAGCCCATCTTGTGTTTATAAAATGTAAAACTCCTTAACATTTATAATTACATAGGTGAAACACTTAATAAGGGAAGTTGGGTGTTTTTATTTTACTGTTTATAGATGTTAGATTGTACAGATTTCTATGTTCCCACCATATCTAATGACCCCTTTTTTTTTTCATTAGATTGGTCTTCAACAGCCTAGTTTGTTGTTACAATTGATGATTGTGGCTATTCACTGTATAATTAGCATTTACAGTTTAGCTTTACTCACCATATTTATATTGCATGTGAATCTCTAAATACCCCAATGTACATGAACCTTTCCAAATGCCCTCATTTCCCAAAGATTCCACCCCAGTTCTTCTAGGCATCAGACACTATTGTTTGCCTCAATTATAATTTTTTTCCCCAGTATGGATGGCGTGTTTGACTTACAATGTTTTAGAGGATTGTTTTCTGCTTTTCTGCCAGGGATCATGTCTATAACTTGAGAAGAAAAAACAAAACAAAACATGCATTTCCCTCAGCTCTCCAGGCAGCCCCCTTCAAGCAATCTTTGAGGTAGTTAGAACAAACACTTTTTTTTTTTAAATAAATAATGTCTATCCTCCTCCCTCTGCTGCCTCAGGAAGAGGGGGATCAGAGATCCACACTGGAAATGTGGGCAATAAGCATCAGGACAATCACTGAACAGGGGTGGGGGTAGGGCACAGGCAAATTAAAATGCTGCAAAGTTTTCCTACCATTTAAGTTGCCTTTTCTTCATTCAGCATTTACTTGGTTACATTAAACCTTTGTGTAACAATTTTTCCTGAGTTCTGATAAAGTTGAGAGTGATCATTTTTGTTTGATTTTTCCATGTTTCTGTGAAACCATGAGCCCCTAGAGTTACCTAACTTACAATTTTAGCTGGTGTTTGTTTTTAACACATCAGTTTTTGATCTTCATATTAATCTCTCTTTTTTCTTTTTTACTTTTTTCCTGAGTTCTATATTTTCTCAAGCTAAGTAATGACTTTTTAAAAAAATTTTACTTTCAATCTTATATTTGCTCCTTTCAGTAGTTTTTCATTCAATGATGATGTAGTTCATCTTCAAACTTTCTCATTCTCGGATTTCCCCTTTTTGTTAGATATAATGACTTTATGGAATCCACACGAGACCACACATTAGTTTTTTCTTAAAGCCTTCTCCTATGTTTGTGCCATGTATAAGACCAGTCCATATTTTTGAACAAGTCAATTTTTCTTACTGCAAATCCATTCTCATTATACTTAGTAAATTTTTTTTCCAAGAGAGCATTGTTACATTTCTCTTTTAGTCTCTATTTTTTTCAGTTTTAAGCACTGGTTTCTTCAAAACTTTCTTATTAGAAAAGTGGAAGATTTTGCATGAGTCTAACACCAAAAGCCAATTTATAATGAGAGTCTATATATCCTGAGCTATTTTAATGCTACCCACAATGTCTCTTGGTTTTCCTGTTTTAGTTCAGCAATCAGTTTCTCTCTAAGATACTAGATATAGTTTAGACAATCATTGGAATATTGGATTATATATAATTAATTATATCTATATATAATTATATTGTATATAATATAATGGATTATATTTCTTTAATCAGTAAGCAATTAAAGACAGACCAAGAAAAAAGTGTGCTTGTGAGTATATTCTTATTTATCACTATTATTCTATATCCATACCAGAAAAATTTCTGTACTCTGAAGCATAAGGAATTACTGGAGTGTAGATAAAAGAAACATTTCTAGAAGCACTGCAGTTTTTTGAGCGAATGTAGGAAAAGGTAAAAAGAACTTTGGTATACCCAAAAAGGAGAAGGTAGAGTTTATAGAAATATGGATATTTTGGAATCACCTGGATTAAAGAGCTATTTATTCCATTTTGCTTTCTCCAAATAGAAAATATGCAAGTCCCTCTTTAAAAATAGTTAAATGAGGGATGCCTGGGTGGCTCAGTGGTTTAGTGCCTGTCTTTGGCCCAGGGCCAGATCCTGGAGTCCTGGGATCGAGTCCCATGTCAGGTTCCCTGCATGGAGGTGTTCTTCCTCTGCTTGTGTCTCTGCCTCTCTCTCTCTCTCTCTCATATGTATCTCATGAATGGATAAATAAAGTCTTTAAAAAACAGTTAAATAAATAACAATTTAAAAGGAATTCCACACAAAAAGGAGATTTGGCATATCCCTTTATAAGCTGTTTCTTAAAGTTTAGAGATAAGAAATTTCTCCCAAAGTCTAAGTATTACTCTCTTATGCTACTCTTATACACTCACCTACACAGATTAAAAAATATATTACTCAGCATTTACCCTTTCTGCATGCTCTGAATCAGTGGAAGATTTGAATGTTCCTATCAGTAAGTCAAGGGAATTAATGTAAAATCCTGGGGCTATCATGACAATGTTGTAATTGTCCCTGGTGACTTTTAGATTTGTGTCAGAAGGCACAAGATGAACTAAAATTCCAATTAAAATAAAGTGTAATAAAGTTCTGTACAAAAGGCTGACTTCATTAAATGCCAGCATTAAATATGTATTTCTTTTAAGAACAAGGCTTTTGGACTTTATGAAGAGAACTTTTTTTTTTAATTACTGAATAAACAAGGCAATTTTAGGCATGAAATAGATTTAACTCATTCCAAACCTGAATCCTGAGAATTTCTTAACTTGCTCAGCTATTATAACAAGTCCCTTTAGCAAAGTTCTAATTTTATTTCTCAGAAACCTGATTTAAATATTGTTTACAACAGTTCCAAACTTCGTTGTACATTATTATCACCTGGGGAGATTTTATAACTCCTGATGCCCTGATTGCACCTCACACCAATTAAATCAGAGTATCTACAAGTGGGAGCAAATCATCAGAAATAGTTAAGGATTCCCAGGTGAATATGATGTACAGCAAAGTTTGAGAAACACTGTTTTAGAATTCTCACACATTTGTGTAGATAGGAATCACCTCACATGTTATCATTAGATTTCTCATTCCCTCTTTCAAAATAGTCTGATTTAGTGGGTGTGGTGTGGAGCCTTCCAGGTGATTTGGATACAAGTGATCCAAGAACACAACAAAGAAATGCTAGTATAGAACAAAGAGATACTGAAAAAGTAGTCCTTGGAACCATAGCAACAGGTTTAACTGTGAGCTTGTTAGAAATGCAAATGAATAGGCCCCATTGCCACCTACCAAATAAGAATCTCTGAACTTGAGGCATATAAATCTGTTTTCTTTCAAGCTTTCCAACTAGTTCTTATGCACACTAGATCTGAGAACCACTGGTCTAGAACTGACAAAACATAGGGGATAAACAAGAGGTTACTGATCAAGACAGCCACTTAAACCCGAGACTAGATTTGTCAGCTATTTGACATTGCTCATCATGGTGTTACATACACTGTAGTAAGCTATGGGGAAAGAATGTTAAAAGACAACCTCTAGGGACACCTGGGCGGCTCAGCGGTTGAGTGTCCACCTGGGTTGAGTGTCTGCCTTTGGCTCAGGGTGTGATCCCAGAATACTGGGATCAAGTCCCACATCAGGCTCCTTGCATGGAGCCTGCTCTTCCCTCTGCCTGTGTCTCTGCCTCTCTCTCTCTCTCTCTCTCTCTGTGTGTGTGTCTCTCATAAATAAAAAAATTTAAAAAGACAATCTTTACATTTGAATTTATAATAAGTACTCAAAAATTACACTACATAAAACTAGTTGGAGAAAAATGAGCTTTTCCTAAAAATATAGAATGAGTGTGGAATCAGAAAAGACCCCGAATAGCCAGGGGAATTTTAAAAAAGAAAACCATAGGTGGGGGCATCACAATGCCAGATTTCAGGTTGTACTACAAAGCTGTGGTCATCAAGACAGTGTGGTACTGGCACAAAAACAGACACATAGATCAATGGAACAGAATAGAGAACCCAGAAGTAGACCCTGAACTTTATGGTCAACTAATATTCGATAAAGGAGGAAAGACTATCCACTGGAAGAAAGACAGTCTCTTCAATAAATGGTGTTGGGAAAATTGGACATCCACATGCAGAAGAATGAAACTAGACCACTCCCTTTCACCATACACAAAGATAAACTCAAAATGGATGAAAGATCTAAATGTGAGACAAGATTCCATCAAAATCCTAGAGGAGAACACAGGCAACACCCTTTTTGAACTCAGCCACAGTAACTTCTTGCAAGATACATCCACGAAGGCCAAAGAAACAAAAGCAAAAATGAACTATTGGGACTTACTCAAGATAAGAAGCTTTTGCACAGCAAAGGATACAGTCAACAAAACTAAAAGAAAACCTACAGAATGGGAGAAGATATTTGCAAATGACATATCAGATAAAGGGCTATTTTCCAGGATCTATAGAGAACTTCTTAAACTCAACAGCAAAGAAACAAACAATCCAATCATGAAATGGGCAAAAGACATGAAGAGAAATCTCACAGAGGAAGACATAGACACGGCCAACATGCACATGAGAAAATGCTCTGCATCACTTGCCATCAGGGAAATACAAATCAAAACCACAATGAGATACCACCTCACACCAGTGAGAATGGGGAAAATTAAAAAGGCAGGAAACCACAAATGTTGGAGAGGATGCGGAGAAAAGGGAACCCTCTTACACTGTTGGTGGGAATGTGAACTGGTGCAGCCACTCTGGAAAACTGTGTGGAGGTTCCTCAAAGAGTTAAAAATAGACCTGCCTTACGACCCAGCAATTGCACTGCTGGGGATTTACCCCAAAGATACAGATGCAATGAAATGCCGGGACACCTTCACCCCGATGTTTATAGCAGCAATGTCCACAATAGCCAAACTGTGGAAGGAGCCTCGGTGTCCATCGACAGATGAATGGATAAAGAAGATGTGGTCTATGTATACAATGGAATATTACTCAGCCATTAGAAACGACAAATACCCACCATTTGCTTCAACGTGGATGGAACTGGAGGGTATTATGCTGAGTGAAGTAAGTCAATGGGAGAAGGACAAACATTATATGTTCTCATTCATTTGGGGAATATAAATAATAGTGAAAGGGAATATAAGGGAAGGGAGAAGAAATGTGTGGGAAATATCAGAAGGGGAGACAGAACATAGAGACTCCTAACTCTGGGAAATGAACTAGGGGTGGTGGAAGGGAAGGAGGGCGGGGGGTGGGGGTGACTGGGTGACGGGCACTGAGGGGGGCACTTAAGGGGATGAGCACTGGGTGTTATTCTGTATGTTGGCAAAGTGAACACCAATAAAAAATAAATTTATTATAAAAAAATTAAAAAAAATAAAATGAAAATAAAAAAATAAAAATATAGAATGATTAGTGTTAAGTATTATTTAGTCATACCATTTGAGATAGAGAAGATAAGACAGAGGAGCAGGGTCATTATATTCTCTACTGTGAATTGGTCCTTTTTTCTCAGATACTTCTCTATATTTGGATTACCTATTTACCAAAGAATGGTAAATTGGAGAAAATTGCTTATTAAGAGTTGTTATAATATAGAAAAGTTTTGTGTCTGAAGAATGATGACAATCCAGATGAAGCCAATTAGAAAAGCAGTACTTAATATAGGGGACAGAACTAGCATCAAAGGGGTGTGGCAAAATGAATCTCACTGTCTAAGCCAACACAAGTTCTAGGCAATAAAAGTCTTCCAACAATTGTGATAACTGAAATGTGGTATGAGGCGGGGTCAGTGGTATTTTTGGAGCAGGTCCCAGTCATGAGTGACATGATAGAGACAGAAGTTAAGCTCTTATTTTGCTATCGAGACTTAGGTAAGGAATCAAAGGTCTAGCCAAATGAATTGAAATTCCCAGCAGTACTTCTCTCCAGAAGAAGAGAGTATTAGAGATAGAAGCCCACATTAGGAAAGCAAGGAGGGGTTATAAGAAGGTCATGCCTTTCTAGGGATGCAGATGTCAAACATTAATTCCAAATATTCCCAAAACAAATGAACTAGTAAACAAAACTATTTATGACAAGATTAATTCAAAATCCCACTTGGGTCTTTTGAGCTAAATCTCTGGACTTAATTTCAACACCTGTTTCAGAAAAAAGTATTGAAACAAACTCCAAGATTTCCTTCTGCTATGAATAATTCTGTTTATATTCCACCAAATTCTATTTTTAACAAGAGAAGAGACTCCAAGGGAAATAATTCATAGGGAAATAATTGAGATAAAGGAAATTATAAATAGAAAATGATGGTTTCAAGAATCTATAGTGATTATCACTCTGTATTTGGGGAGAGAATCAAAAGTGAGGCCTTTATTAAGTTTTGGGTGTACAATTTTTCACAAGGTAAATTCAAAATTTATTAAAGGGTGTAATAAAGGGTCTGGCTTCTCCCCTTTTTTTTCAGATGTATGACTGCTGCTTTTAAGCCTCATCCTCTTCTTCCCTTTTCCATATCCATATCTACATAGTATAAGGAGAAAGTTTGCTTGTTTGCCCTCTAGGGCCTCTGGGAAGTTCAAACTGATAAAAATCCCAGCCCATGCACCCATGCTAGCCACTATCAAAGCTGGGTCCACTCCCTCTGCCTTGCTCGAGTCAGCTGAAACCTGTTGGTGCCTCCCTGCTCTCTCCAGGAGTTCCTTCTGTAAGTAAAAAAAAAAAAAAAAAAAAAAAATCAGAACCTCTTGTTGTTTAGTGTCATTGGTCTTGTCATACAAACCAGATTTTGTATCTTTTTCTCATGAAATGTACAAAACTTTGGTGCTGTGAGCAGGATGTCTAGCTGATGACCACCACAAGCAGGGATCTTTCTTTTGCTTTGGTGTGCTAACTGGTTTTACTGCTGGCAGGTGAGCAATAATTTTGAGCTGCTAGCATGCTCTTTGAGCTAGGTTGCTGCCTGCTGGTAAATTTGTGCTTTGAAATGGGCTGTTTTGTGCTGTATTTACTGAATTCTACAGAGCCTCTGTTATATAGTAATTATGAGATTGAAGCCCTCCTTAAAGTGTCCCTGAGTTGTGTGTCTCAGCTGAATGATTGTGTATTTTGGTTCCAGCATAAGTAGTAACAAATGCTAGCCCCAGAAGAATGACTTTCACCCTATGACCCTCAGTTTTATGTCTCAACCTAGCATTGCCCTCTGTTGGATAGAGGACTTAGGGGAAAGACTCATATCCTGCACCATATCTAGACCCACTTGCATGGAGGAAAAGTTGTTACTGTGGAGCATGTTGAAGTCTATACTCCTAAAATCAGATGACTTACTAGGACCTCACAAAATTTGTTTGCTGGTGCTGCTGTTGCCTGGGCTTCTAAGGAAAACATAAATTCTCATCTCCAGAGTCCTGAGGAAAAATATGTATGGTATGCATTGAGTAGAGCCAAGGGGTTAATCATCCATTGTGTTGGGGGAGACCTCTAACTCTGGTGGTACTGATTTGAGGTACTCTGGAGAAATAAACTTATGATCAGGGTAGAAAGGATCCTCCAAAATATATCCAGTAACCACAAGAAAGCCGGAAGGAAGGAAACATGAATACAGGGCAAGAAAAAAAAAAAAGTTCACAATTGACCCAATTGGAAATCCAGAATTGACCCCAAAACAATTTATACAGCAAGAAGATGAGAGTGCTGATTAGCTTTTATCCCTCCAGATCACAGATCCTGAATTAACTTTAACATCTCCTAAAATGTATCAACTGGCAAACCTGTATGCCTTAATCGAGGGTGGAGCTCAAATTAGAGTTATACTTGGGTATCCCACTAAATTTAAATAAGGTATCTTAGGGGAATTACTGAATATAAAATAAAGGATGGATGGTTATGTTTCACCTTAACCATCAGAATAATTGCCTTGCCTAAATTTCCCATGATATTTCAGGTACCCAGTACCCTGAAATATTCCAAAGTAATCATGGTTGCTCTGGTCCAGTGAGTAATAAAATATATTTTAATTTAAAATTAAATGTCTTTGGAACTTATATACGACCTTGACAAAACTGATAACTGGTAGACCAGTCCCCCTTCCTCAAGTAAAATAGTTAACACGTCTCAATGTAAATTAAAATAGATTTTCAAGATTGAAACCCATTTATACAAGAACTATTTTAGTGAAGGGATGATTATCCTCACTGTTTTTCCCTTTGCCAATTTGGCCTGTTCTTTTTTTTTTTTTTTTTTTTAAGATTTAACTTATTTATTCATGAGAGACACAGAGAGAGTGAGAAAGAGAGGCAGAGACTCAGGCAGAGGGAGAAGTAGGCTCCATGCAGGGAGCCCAATGTGGACTCGATCCTGGGATCCTAGGATCAGGCCCTGGACTGAAGGCGGTGCTAAACCGCTGAGCCACCCAGGCTGCCCAATTTGGCCTGTTCTTAAAGTTGAAAGGGGTGGATGGTAGATATTGCAACCTTAATGCTGTTGTCCCACCAATATAATAATAATTCATTTAATCCAAATAGCAATGGGTATATATTTTTCCTATAGACTTGGCTAAGATGCTCTGTCCAATGCCTATTTCAATAGCCTCTCAGGCAGTTTGCCTTTCAGTGTGACACAGTATACCTTCTCATGAGGGGGCTATGCCATTACACAAGATCTTTCTAGACAATATCTTAACCACGTCCAACTTTCCCTAGGAGCGCAAGTATGAAATCACACTGATGATAGCCTCCTCTGAGGAAATCCATTTGACGCACTCATTCAGAACATACAAATACTCACTAAGGAGCTTACAAAAAAGGGGATCGGCTATTGTCTCATATGTAGTGCACGGTCCTGCCACATCAGTTTAATTTTGGAAAATTACTTGGTAAAACAGGGGACATTCATTCCTGATAATGGTAAGGAAAAGCTACCAACTCTTTCAGCTTCCACAACATTAAAACAAGCCCAACACTTTTAAAAACTTTTTTTGGATTGTAAGTAAAATTTGAAAATTTGAAAATGGATTTTTGCCGATCTGATTAGGATGTTATTTGCAAATTGTGCCACCTTGAAGGGGCCCCCCTCCAACAGAAGGCTCCAAATTGCAATGGTACATGCACTCCCATCAGTGCCTCCTATAAACTCCTTCACTTTAGAAGGCTTAGAAACAATTTCTGTTCATATGTCCTGGAGTCTCTAATGACCCATAGTGGTCATACACTGCCCACAGGCTTCTGATACAAGAGTCTCCCCAACTCATCCGCATTCTATATGGCATTAGCGTAGTTGTAACTGGCTATGTACTGGCTTTCCTGGAAATAGAGGCTCTCATAGTCCCTGAGCCTGTGACACTCTCTATAATGACTTGAATTTCATGAATACCCTTTCATTTCAGCACTGATTTGTGATACCTCCTACATTGGACACTATATTTCCATATATATCTAGATCCATGTTTTACTTTTTTTTTTAAGATTTTTATTTATTTATTTGACACAGAGTGCACAAGAAGGGGGAGCAGCAAAGGGAGTGGGAGAAGCAGGCTTTCTGCTGAGCAGGGAGCCCCACTTGGGCCTCCATCCCAAGACCCTGGGATCATGACCTGAGCTGAAGAACATTCAACTGACTGAGCCACCCAGGCACCCCATGGACCTATGTTTGGACTTTATTTTTTCTATTGAATTTATCTATTCATGGCTAATGCCAGTTAGAGTTAATTACTGAAGCATTGTAGCACACGTATTGCTTAATACTAATTAGGGTTATACCCATTCTATTTCTGGCTCCCAGTTAATACTAGGGCTTATCCTAGCTCCAAATCTCTTCCTTTCATAGGTGAAACCATTTCTCTACTGCCATGTGATGATCCCTACATTGAGTCTCTAGGATAATTTTGTCAAGGATTAGACTCCCACCACCAAACATACTTGACAGCGACCACTTATATTATTAAGTGCCTATTTGTTCCATCTTACTGGTATGCCTTTTAGACCAAGAACTGTTTCTAAGAATATGTTACCACAGTATCTTTGGCTACTGTACTTAATCTACTTTACTTCATTTCTTTTAACTGCCTACTGTTGGATGTTTCTATCAACATAGCCTTCATCTGTCTCTAATCTTCAGTACCCAATGTTCCCAGTCCTGCGAAATTCAGAGAGGACCAAGCCCTTACTATGAACTTATTCCTGCAGGTTTATATTGGGGCACTCACTACTGTGATTTAAGTTGTACAAAGCTCTCATATCCTATCACCTAGAAGGGATATATAAACAAATAATATATATGTGAAAACTAATGCTTTTAGAATCTCAAAAGAATTTCAGAACAACTTCTTTGGAGATTTCTTTATTTCTTAAGACTCTTAAGAGGAGTTAAAATGTTTATATTTCACAATAAAGTTTCCTAGTTTTATTTTTTAATTGCATTTTATCTCTTATTCAAGTCTTGGCTGAGCTTCAAAGTTTACTAATTTGCAGTTGGTGTCCTAATCATTAGTGCAGTTTGCTTAGCCTCTCCAGAAGGAAGTCATTTCTTCACATGTGGTCAGGTTCTCTTTTAAGGTAAATATGTCAGGTGTACATGAGTGAGAAAAACCCCAAATATTATTTTTAATTGGAGCCAAGTAATCTCAGCAGCTGTTTATTTTATTTGTTTATTTTTAATTAGAACCAGGAAATAAAATTCCATTTGTTCAAAGTTAGTCTTAATTGCACTTTCTCTAAATTTATTTTCCTTGATTTTATTTTCCTGCAGTTAAGTAGTTTGTGATAATACACAGTGGTATTGTTGGCTTTTATCTGCTGCCTACAGTTTAGTTTTATACATGACTTTTACATTCAGGGATTTGAATTTTGTTTTATGGGTATTTATTTTGCTGCTGTTTTTCACTGACTGAAAAATCTCCCCACATTTATTGTTTAAGGTAACATATGGAAACACCTAGCTTACTATGATGCAGCTTCTCTTATCATGTATCACTTTTCCTTTCCCCTATCTTTTTCTGCCATACAATAGGCTTGAGTGAATAGCAGCCAACATCACTGGGTACAGGTGGGACATCTCAGGCCGATGGATCATAGATATCCCATTCTCCTGGGCACCTACAGGGAGAAATGCTCTTGGTCTGGAATATAGTTTAATGTATCCATATAGTGCTACAGTTTCAGAAGAGGTTTCCATGTAACCACTGACCATTTTGCCCTTAATCCCAGTCTAATACTACATGATATTGGTTGATGTACAACTGAGCCTATTACAAAACATTCACCAGTGTACATAGTGTGTTCCTCTCTCCCAACAGACAATTTAAATACAACTCTTCAAGGAATTCTCAAAAAATAATGATTGTGTCATCTCTGTTTATTAATATACTTAATTTCTTTTTGGTCCTGTGTCATCACATCTTACATTTAATGCAGTTACTTCAATGCAATGAGGACCTAAAGACAACAGGATAATTGGTAAGATCACAAGCTTTATAGTGAGGCAGAAATGGCTCCCATCTGAGCCATAGCACTTAAGATCCATGTGACTTTGAACAAATTACTTAAACCTTCTGAAGTCTAATATTATCATCCATAAAATAGGAATATAGTGCAATCCTACTTGTGTTAAGAAGATTATATATGGGGATCCCTGGGTGGCGCAGCGGTTTGGCGCCTGCCTTTGGCCCAGGGCGCGATCCTGGAGACCCCGGATCAAATCCCACGTCGGGCTCCCGGTGCATGGAGCCTGCTTCTCCCTCTGCCTATGTCTCTGCCTCTCTCTCTCTCTCTCTCTCTCTCTCTCTCTCTCTCTGTGACTATCATAAAATAAATAAAAAATTTAAAAAAAAAAAAAAAAAAAAAAAAAAGAAGATTATATATGAGTGATTTTAAAAATTTTCTTCTCAGCAGAATACTTTCTAAAAATGAAATTATGCATAGAACTTATATGCAGAAGACCAATATGAAAAATAGATTTTAAAAATGGAGTATTTTGGCAAAAATTTGATGTTGTTGAATCATTTGTTAAAATCTTTAAGAAAGACAACATAGGATAATTTCTTAGGAAGCTGTGAGAGTTTCTAGATAAGCCAGACTTTAGTTTATTCCCTCAAGACACTTCTGCTGAATGTCACAGCTTTTGTCTGTCATTTTAACATGAGCTGGGAGTCAGTGGTGAATGGGACAGAGAAAATTCACCCTCCCCCCCACCCCCAAGGATTTTACAGTCTAGTAGGGCAAATGACAATTGACAGATAAATATATTTATGAAACCTATCTGGGAGTAGTAGATTTTTTGATGAAAACAAAAACAAAATGATGTACTAGAGGAGCAAAAGGTTCATTTCTGAAAGGATGGTAAGATAAGGCTTCAGGAGATAACATTTGAACAGAAGCATCCTTAACGTGAGGGAATTATGTTTATATGTGGCAAAAGAACACTGTCAATATTTGGAGAAAGAATATTCAAAATAAAAGAACAATGACTCATGTGCTGAGGCAGAATCATTGTTGACCCTGTGAGGAAAAGCAAGGACATTGATGTGGCAGGAGAGAAGGAAGGCAGGGAGAAGTGATAGAAAACGTAATCAGTTAAAGGCCATACCAGGTAGTGTCTTTATAAATTATGGTAAGGGATTACTAGGATTTTATGCTGGATGAGATGAAACCCCATTGAGGGAAGTGAGAGGTGGTATGATCAGACTCATGGGTTTGGAGGATTAATAGCTTGTCTGAGAAGAGTCTGCTGAACACAGAATAGAAGCAGGAGTATACGAGACAGGAATTGATTTGGGCCAGTGTGCTTGCACTACAGAGCTGTGGAGTGACATGATTTGAGACATATTTTGAAGGAAGAACCAACAGATGGATTGGGTATGAGCTCCAGAATTTGGAGTCCATAGGAAAGAGAATCGAGCAATGGTGGGGAAAAGTCACAGTCTTTTTCTCCAGTGTTACTGCAAGGAGAGTTTAGGAAAAGAGAACACTTAGAAATTCTTCTACGTGTTGCCATGTGATACCCATAAGGAAGTGAGTCACCGGAGAAAAGTTAAATATTAAGGCATCAATCTCCATGTGACTGGAGTTATGTATGCCTTGAAGGGAAGGCATGGAGACAGGAAAAGAGATAATATGGCCATTTGCCATCATTTATTTCACGTCACTTCAGTACAGTGGTATCTCCAGAGTCTTTGTTTTTTAGAGTCGGTGGTCTTGTTGGATGTGATGATGTAGGGAGTGGATGAAAAACTATGATATGTCAAACAATATAATATTTTCTCACAATCAAAACCAACGAACTACAGCAGCATGTGGGGACATAGACTTTACTGGTGCAATGTTAAGGGAGAAAAGGAAGTCTCAACCCATAAGTATGATACCTTTTTTTCATAAAGTTAAAAACCAATAAGTAAGCTTCTGAATACTGAAATGAAAATATAATTTAAAATAAAATCAAATTTAAAAACAAAAGAACAATGAACACAGGTTTTAAGATGTGAACCCTGTGAGTTTGGGGAGCCAGGGGAAGATATGTTGGTAGAAGGGATGTGATTCAGTGCAGGTGACTGTTAAGGTCCTAGCTTTTGTTTGGGATGGTGGGTCCATGAATTATTATTACATATTTTAAATACCTAACCATATATCTTAAAAACTCAGAGAGTAGGGTACCCATGGGCCAAAGGATAGAATATTTCATGGATCAAAGATTATGATTTATCCAAGTTAATTCAAGGGCCTTTATAGAAAACAAATAACATGTTCTCCATAACAGCAGAATCCTAACACTTATTTATACAGGTCTATTTAAGAAATACTATTAATATGCCCATTCAAAATTCATACACATGATGTTTTAAAACTTATATTCTTTTACATAGTGATTTATAAATTATAAATAATTTGTATATTAGAATTATCTCATTTATGTGCTATAGAATTCTCACTTTAACAAGTACTTTATATATTATATATACCTCAAAATAGTTATTTTAAAATAAATAAAAGAAATATATTATTCTTAATATTAAAAATTTGCTAATAATAGATCATAAATTATATAAATACATATGTTATATAGGGAAAACTATATAATTAAAATGGTTTATTGTTTTTTGAAAATTTTTATCTGATCTGTTAAATTACTTCCAATTGAATGTATGGTTCTAAGCCCAATATATTGTGATACTTCATTTTAATAGCTATATACCTGAAAATCTACCTCATGATGAAAATGAAGAATCAAATGGGAAAATTTGTCACTGGTTCATATTATGAACCAAATTTTGCAGTCTTGTCTACCAACTATGCAAGGGCTTATTATTGCTGTTGAAATTCAATATGCAAACTTCTCTTATTATACTGAGTTGTTCTTGAAAAAAATTAAAAGCTTCCATCTTTTTTTTTTTTTTTTTTGCTTCCATCTTATTTTGACACAAATTGAAAATTCTACTTCTAAGTTCTTTGAGAGGGCAAGTTTGAAAAAAAAATTAGTTTTTGTGTGTGTGTATATATATGTGTGTGCATGCATAGTTTTCAGAGACAAAAATCACATAACAAGGGAGATATTTCCAATTATTTTAATCTTTTCCATGTTGAAAATTTTAGTTTTATTTATAATTTTATAACATCTTTACCTTCGAAGGGTATATTTTGGCTTCCCTTTAAAAATGCAGTCAGATAGGTATTAAAAATACCTATCATGGAAAGGTACAGCAAAGTTGGTATACTCCTTTTTAAAAACACATAACTTTTTAAGCTCAGCAACTATATAGAAGTTAAGTAGTAAACTCATGTGTGGAATAAATGGTTTTTTAAGTCAAGCACTGTGCTTTGCCTATGAAGGACCTACAGGGCCACCTCCAAGAAGTCTCCATTGAGTTTGTAAGACTTGTTTATCTGGTCCTAGCCTCCTTTCTAAGCCATACTTGGAGCCTTTCCTCTCTTGTATATGTACAAACTTTCCCCACCTTATTTTTCTGAACATGATAAACTCTTGGTAGCTCCTTTTCTCTAGAATACTCTCACTGATTCACCAACATTCGGATTACATGACACCAATTCTTTGAAATCTTTCTTTAAGTTCCTATGAAGATTCAATCTTTCCTGGTGGTCTATGTATTCACAGTTATTGCTAATCTCCAAGATAGTACATATCATAATATATTATAGTTATCAGTCCATATGGCTGCTTCCCCTGCCAATACAATCCAGAGAAACTAAAATTTACTAAAACATGAACCAATTTTATTTAACTCTATACTTCTTCTACAGCATCTGGCACATAGAAAGAGTTCAATAAATCCTTATTACATGGTGAGTGAATGAATGAATGGATATACAAGTGTTTAAATAAATAAGTGAATGGTTAAATGGAATGAAATGAAGGAACATTGAATTGCAGGGAAAATTCTGGTACAATAATATCATTTTAGGAGGTTGGGCACTGAATCTATTTGGATTGTGAAAACGGTATCAATCAATACTTGCTTTATAGTCATTTCTAGATTATTTCAATAAGCAAACAAAATATTCTGTCTTATTCTAACTTCTTATCAATACATGTTGAATAGAATCATCCTGTGATTAACCCTGAGAAATGAAAAACTAAATGATAATGGGAAAAATTAGTGCTAGGTTTAGTAAGGATATAATATACATAAAACAAGGACACTGATATCTAGGAGACATTATTCTTGGAGGAAAGATCCAGAAAGCACCTGGTTAGCAGCAATCAAGTCAAAACATGCCTAACACATGTCCCAAGAAAGCTGAAAAAGGAAATAGGAATAGGAATACCCAGTTTCCGATTTTTTTTAAGATTGTATTTATTTATTTGATAGCAAGCACGAATGTTCACAAGCAGAATAAGTGGCAGAGGGAGTGGGAGAGGGAGAAGCAGGCTCCCAGCTGAGCAGGAGTCCCAATGTGGAGCTTGATCCTAGGACCCTGAGATCATGACCTGAATTGAAGGAAGCTGCTTATCTGACTGAGCCACCCAGGCTCCCCTGCCTTCTGATTTTTTATGACAGAATTTTTAAAAGGGCTTCATAAATTTAAAAACACCATCAATTGCAAGAAAAACAAAAAAAAAAGGAAAGAGAGAAAAAAATGTTCAAAGTGTTATAGGGGAAAAGTTTCAGCAGGCTGGTGGAGATTAAGATCACTTCTTGGGCAGCCCCAGTGGCACAGTGGTTTAGCGCCGCCTGCAGCCGGGGGAGTGATCCTGGAGACCTGGAATCGAGTCCCATGTCTGGCTCCCTGCATGGGGCCTGCTTCTCCCTCTGTTTGCTTCTCCCTCTGCCTGTGTCTCTGCCTCTCTCTCTCTCTCTCTCTCTCTCTCTCTCTCATTAATAAATAAATAAATCTTTAAAAAAAATCACTTCTCAAAGGTTCTAGAAAGTAAGTGAATAGCAGTTGAGCTGGGTCTGGATATGATTCCCTACCCTATAGCCATACCATAAAGCATCAGAGTTGTGAGGCTTCCTCCATAACAAAACATGATGGATGACAAAGGAGATTTCATTTGGGCCATAATGGCCAACATTAGAGCTGGGGAAGGCCTTACCTCATGCCACCGTTTAAGATCCCTTCTAAAGTTAAAAGTCCTGAAGTCCCACACTGTTGCTTTATTGATAATTATTTAATGTATTGATTCATCTTCAAAAATGATGGATGATGTGTGCCCAGCCATGACATCTTTTTCTAATTTGATGTATTAAGTAATGGTACATCCAGCCTCATTAAGTGATCACCTTAATAATGACAATGGATAACTATGATCGTTAAAGCAATGACATCTGTCACAATCAGCTACGAGTAATTAATAAGTTACAAGATCAAATTTATATCAACTTTGTAATGTTTGGTGATTGAGAGCGAGTAGTGACCCAGCAGGGTTAAGAATATATCTCAGAAGACTTAAAGATAAAACATAAGATAGTGTTTGTTCTAGTCTCCATAACATTAATGGAACAAGGTAATTCAGCTCCCAAGGTGGATTTGGTGAGGAAAATATTCATGAACCATCCAAATCAACGGATTCAAACATCCTTTTATTTTCTCCACCAGCAATTTAGATCAAGCAAAAAATCAGAATGTGACATTGGCTGTTTGAATATTAAAATTTGTTCTACATAACCTGCCACTCCTCGTTGTCTTGTTAGATGTCTTCATTCAACTGCTATCTGTATAAGCAAGTGTGATATGTAGCATCCATGTCTTCCTCTCAGGGCCTGGGCTTCCAGACTGCCTTACCATTGTCCAATATCAAAACTAAACTCCCCTGTCCTGTGTCTCCTGATAGGGCCTGTCTTCTTTTTAAAGTTGTCAAGAACTAATTCGTGGTAATAATGTAATATATTTCTCATATTTTGACAAAACTGACTGGGAACAGTGAACCTACTGTCATAGATGCAATTATCTTTGAATTCTGAGCTGAACTAACAAAATAGTGTTCAACAGAAATAAATATAAAGTTCTAAGTTCAGATAAAAAACATCAAAAGAAATGATAGATGTCCTATTTCTAGAATCCCTTTCTATTTTGACTACTGGGCAGCTTGTAATCACCTCTATGGTCAGTTCCCCTGATACCATTATTAACTCATCCTTCTGGATGTTTTTGTTTTGTGTCATTTTAAGTTTTATATTTTAAGTTCAAATACAATTTAAATTTTTTCCTTATTTTATAATTCAACATGTTTTGTTATAATTGTCCTCAACGTTTCAGAAGCTGGTGGAATGCAATTGAATACTAATAATAAAATACAGAACTGGAATAACGTGGATTGGCAACTATGCCTATGTAAAAATCACAGAGCGGGGTGTTGTTAGTAAGTTAATGTGATTCCAAGCATGTCTAACTCTTAAAAATCAGTATAAATGATAGTCAAATATATAGATCAGAAGTTATACTTTCACCATACTCTGTACTAATCAAACCATATTTGAAATATTGAGTTGGAATCTGAAAACCGTATAAAAAGAAATCTGTTAACTACTGGTGATAAATTCCTTCCACCAGAGTAGTGTTATGAGGGAAAAGGACTACCTTTAATGGCCTTCAAGTCATCTTGGCAACTCTCCCACATATGCCCCTAGAGGGAGTCCTCCATAAAAAGTAAGTGAGGTTCAGAATGCACTGGGGAAAATCCACTGGCTCATCAGTATACAGTATAGTTTCAGCCCACATATATCTATCTAATATGCTCCTTCATGTATCAGCTTTCTTGCTGCTTTTGAATGTTCATAAAATATTTCAAAAACTTTAAACACAAACAAAAGCATAATATGCATATACATAAATAACGAGATTGAAATGACTATCCTTGAACTATGGTATTCTCTATAAGTGGAAAATAATTGATCAGCTTTATTCTGGAGAAAGCCATGGTTAAATCCTCTGGACATTGAATGTATGTAAGTAGCAGGTTTGTTTGGTTTTGGTTTGGATTTTGTTTTTAATTAAGAAGAAGCTCAGAATAGGTGAATAGATGGACTAAATATCTTCCAATTTTTCCCCAAATTTAACTTCAGCGTATGATAGATTACCATGACTTTTCACTAAACAGTAACTCCTTTTTTTTTTTATTATCCTTAAAATATGATTTAAATTCTTCCATCTGGTAATCAAAACCCTTTATGATCCTGGCCTCAATGAAATTACTCTGTTGTCCATTCTCACCTAATAAAAAACTGGGATAAGAAGAGGCATGTATCCCTTCAATTGTAGAAAGATTAAACAATATAACATAAAGAGAGGACATAGTTATCGAGAAGCAGCTATTCATCATCATCTTCTTTACTATTTTCATCCTCAGATATTTCATCATTTCACAGTTTTTATCGATCTCTTTCCTTATAGCATACACAATTTTAGGCACTGGAGACAGTATTAATGTATTCATTCTGAATAAATCATAATGTTAATATTATAGATAATTTTAATATTTTGCTATTCTTCACATATAAGAGAGAATATGAGTCATAAGAAAACCATTGATATTAATGGTTACAAAACAAAAACAAAAACAACAAAAACAAAAAAAACTCTACTTTGTTTAGTATTCTGAGGTCAATGTCAATATAACTTCTCACAACTTCCCTCTCTCTCTTTCTCTCTGATCCTGAGCAGTCCTTGGTCCTTGAGAGAGAGAATCACCTTTTAGTCCAGAGCCCAATGACCTATGTTTGCATCCTGGTTCTATCATTGACTAGCAGTGTGATTTAGACAAATTACAAGCTTTCTTAGTGCCTCAGTTTCCTATATTGTAAAATGGGAATTATAATAATGTGTCTCCTTTATAGGGTTGTTGTGAGGATTAATGAAGTAAAATCCTTAAAACAGGTCTTGACATCTAGTGTGTTTGAAAGGGGGTGATGCTGGTGATGATGATGATGAAGATGATGATGGCAGTGTGAGAATTTACCTTCAAAATGGTTACCTGCAAGATGTCCCGTCATAAAAATCTAATTACATTTACTAGGCTGAGATTGCTGAGACAAAATAATAGCCTTAGACATTAATGGAAAAATTAAAATAAGAACCACAAAAACATATATACCTCAGGTGAGCCTTTATTTTTATTCTTTTTTAGGTGAGCCTTTAGTTAAAAATAAATTACTAAAAGCTCTTCTGTCTTCTCCCAATCCCAAGAAGTCAACTAATGAAAGTATGTTAGGTATCTATTGCTGTGTAAGAAATTAACCCTAAATTTAGCATCCTAGAGAAAATAATAAACATATTTTCATAGAGAAAATAATAAACATATTTTCTCTAGGAAAATATGTTTATTATCTCATAGTTTTTGTGGGATAGGAATTTGGGTATGGCTCAACTGTGTCCTCCAGCTCAGAATGTCCCACAGGTTGCAATCAAGTTGTTAGCCAGGGACACAGCCATCCCAGGGTTCATCTGAAGCAAGATTTGCTTCAAAGCTCGCTTAGTAGTTGTTAGCAGAATTTACTTTTCTCAAGGATGTAGGACTGTGAGCCTTAGCTCTTTTTGGGTGTTGACTGGAAAGCAGGGACCTCTCGTTTAGACCCCTGATAACACAGAACCAGCTTCCATCAGAGCAACCAGAGAGCAAGTGAAGATGATCCATAGAAGCCTGAATCTGTCATTGTATAATCTTGGAATTGACGTCCTTTCACTTTTGTCAAATTCTATTCATTAGAAGTGAGTCACTAGGTTCAGCCCACACTCAAGGGGAGGGATCACACCTTGGTAAGAATAGTAAAGGAGGATCACTGAGGACCATATTAGAAACTGCCTACCACAACTGTATATAAGAGATAATTGGCTCATATGTTGCCTACTATAGAAGGCTTGATATTCTGTGCATAGTAATATAACCTGGTCTAATTTGTAATAAGATGGCCAGGCAACAATCTTTCAATTGCTCTAGTTAGGAAGGGTGGTGAATATGAAATGTCTGTTGTATATTTTTGTTTTTTTATATTTTGAGAAGGCTAGAGAAAAGGCATATTTCCGGGTTGGACCACATTCAGAAATGCTCTCTTTTCCCACCAAAAGTCAGAGGATATTATAATATTCTTCCCACTGCTATGTCATAAATCAAACAAAAGACAGGGAGAGAAGGAAGGAGAGAGAATCAGAACTGATGAGGCATAGAACAGAGAAAACAGCTTGGGAGAAGACCCTTTCAGGGTAATACACAATTGTAGCCAGAAAGCTTCAGAACCTGACAAAAGAGGATCCCAGCATCACTCAGACCTATAAGTCAGATAGGGTCTTTAATAGCAATCAGTAAGAACAGTTAGTAAAACATATGGAGCAATTCAATTTGTGACAGACATTGCTCTCACTTTGTTATTTGTAACTCTTTTTCATCTTTATAACAGTCCTGGGTAGGTCCTATTATCCTCTTTTTACAGATGAGGAGACTGAGGCATAAATAGGTGAACCAACTTGCACAAGATCCTATAGCATGTTAATGGCAAAGCTAGTATTTGAACAGAGAAATTAGACTCCAGATCTTGTATGCCAAACTACTGTTGATGTTGTGCTTAAAATGTGTTGTATCAGTCACCAGTCCTTCCCCTGTTCCTGCAACAAGAACAGCATAGGGCAGAGGTAAAATTAAAAAACAAAACAAAACAAAAAAACATTCAAATAAGCCAAAACAGAGAGGCATTTTCTTTAGCTGTGTTTGGACCTAATTTCACCAATTGCCCCTGAAGATGAATACCATTCAGGTGAGTAATTTATTGGTATTATACAGGTATAACCAATTTAAATATACAGTTTATCATTCTTATTCTATAGAGTGAGTTTGGTTACTCTCAAGTAATTTCTTCACTGACAAATAAATCTCTTATTAATGAAATTTTATCTGGTATTGTAATAAATGAGTGGACAAATCTTGACCATAAAATACTATGTTGTTGTCTCTAGTGGGCAAAACTCCTAATCTGTAATTCATACATAGTGATATTTAAAAAAAAAAAACTATTCTTGCCTTAGTATGTAAACATTATATTTCTTTCTCCCTCTCTTCCTCTCTCTCTCTGTCTCTCTCTGTCTCTCTGTCTCTGTCTCTCTGTCTCTGTCTCTCTCTCTCTCTCACACACACACACACACACACACACACACATCTCATTATCTTGCAGGGGAGTGACAAAGGAAATAGGGAATTTGCAAAGTCAAATTATCCCCAAAAAGCGCACTGAATTTTGATTATATTCTAAAATTTATTGAGCATTTGGTATATTCCAGCAAGTGTTCTCTTGATATCCTAGCTCAAACACAGACTTACTTTCACCAGTGAAGGCACTATAGCTCTGATGCTGAAGAAGTTGATCAGCTTTGATCATGGTGGCCATGAGATATGTTCATGTCTTTACAAGGTATAACACACACCAGGTGATTTTGAGAAAGAAAGTAACTGAAAAGCAGATTGCTAACCATATAAAAGAGGGTGAGGGCAGGGGAGAATAGAAGAACTGAGTCACCTCACCCAGCTTCTTCTCTTCCTGCTTCCTCTGTTTCCCTTCCTTCCTCATACAAAAGATTACTTGTTCCTTAGGGATTTTCAATTAAACAGGAACATGAATACATTAACCTTTTCTGTTTGCAATGCATCCATCAGAACAGCCTTGGCATGCCTTTGAATTACAGGACTAGGCTCTTAGGGAAGCTACCATGATATCCAGCAAATGCTAGGCAGAAATTCGTCTGGATAAGGCTTGAAGAGTCTATACTATGGTGCATGAATGGAATGACTTATTTTAAAAAGGATTTTCATTAAGTTCAGTTTTTAGTTGGAAGAAAAGTACCAGAACCATATGTTTATTTGATGAACTTTTCACTGCAATGAGATTGTACTAAATAGCCTATATCTGTATTTCAACTACAGTACACATGGGTGAAGCTTTCCTTATTTACACAGCAGCTTCATATGTATTATCTCATTATCTCCTCACAACAACCTGAGAAATAGAGAGGAAAGATGAAGGGAGAATAAAGAAAGTAGTGCTAATTGAGATATATATCAGGCATCATGTTAGGGACAGTTGTTATGTTGTTGTTGTTTTCAGTAGGTTCCATGCCCAGCATGGAGCCCAACATGGGGTTTGAACTCATGACCCTGAGATTAAGACCTGAGCTGAGATCAAGAATTGGGCACTTAACCAGGTACCCTAGGGCAAATATTTTTAATATTCCCATTTTTATAGAAGAGAAAGTCAAGATTTAGTAAAGCTATATTACCAGCTATAGAATCTCTTAAAGTGGGCATATTTTGGGTAGTGAGGGCAGGATAAACCTTTATTACATAGGTTGTCCTAGACATTGTTGTCTGTGTTGGGTTTCTTGCCCTGCATGCAAAGCAGCATTGTTCTCCCCTAATAACCTGACAACTAGAAGTCTCCATGTATTTTCACACGTCACCCATTACAGGTCTGGGAAGAGAGGCATACCTACCACCTCTGTCTCAGAATTGGGACTGCAGCCTGCATTTTCTGACAGAGCTTTCTTTGTTCATATCTGTTGAGGAGCTTTCTTATCTTTTTTTGCATTAGCATAAACATGGCTGCTGGCTTTGTCATTCTGGAAGAGTTGAGGCCTAGTCCAGAGTCAGAACGTGCAGTGTGTATGTATGTATGAGCAACACCATTTAAAAGTTGCAGTGTGGGAAATCAATGGAGCAGGAAGAGAAAGAAAGTTCTGTACAGGATCATTGCCCTGAGTAAGGAGTTCGAGTGTGCTTCTGGGCAGCAAGGCAGAGTTTGGTTATGGTGTCTGTTAGGGTCCAAGAGACCAAGACAAAAAGAATGCAAGAGATTTATTAGGGAAATGCCTATGAAGGTAGAGCCGAAAACAAAGCAGGCAGAGAAAGTCTTCAGACCTGGTTGCAAGTCTCAACTCCTGTGAAGGGATAGAGGGAATGAAGATCGAGTAAGACAAGGCTTGACTACAGAGCAGTTCTGAGAGAGTGATAGCCAGGGCAGGCAGTAGGGCCAGACAAAGCTGCCCATCAGAGGAGTCTTCTACCAGGCAGAAATGACTCTACTCTGCCCCTGCGGGAAGCAGCCTAGGTATGAATGCTGAAGCAGATCCAGACGGTCAGCCCCAGGGGCTGTCAGCAAACCACACTGCTCCCAGCAGGTTTTCTCTTGAAGGGGATCAGAGCAGGCACCTCATGGCTGCCTCCATCATGCTTCAGAGGGAAGGTCCTCAGAAGAAAGAAGAAAGTAGAAAGGGAATGCCATAGAGACATTGTATTTATTTAAATAAATAGAAATTGAGGGCTATAAAAGAAGTTCTTAATGGCCGCCCTTGTGCAGACAGAACTAAGTGCCAAAACCAACCCTTTCTGTCAAATCTGTGCATGCAGGACCAACATTACTTGAAGGTGGAAGATGAAGCGCAATATCAGGAAGCCCAAGAAAGGTAGGAGGCAGGGTAGGGGAACGCTGTGCCAAACCAGTTCCTCCACTCGTATCTTTATTTCTATCTTAGTTTTCTGCCTTTTATATACTGAGTTAAGTGAGGCCAGGAACCCGATTCCATTCAGGAACATCTTTCATTTTAAATTTATTCATTAATATGCTTATAACTAAAAGTATTTTCCCAAAGTATTTGAGGTAATATATGACTGGCAGTAGTATAATGCACATATTAAGAACATGGATCACTCTGGTGAAACTCGCTGTAAGCAGCAAATTACTACTCTCCAGGTAAGGAGGATCATAGAGAGTAACGATATGTGCAGCAGAAGAGAGATCTTTGTGGAATAATTATAAGAAAAGGCAGCTAGAAGATATGGACACAAATAAAGCTCATCACATTTTTGTTGAGATTCGCTGCTACATATGGAGTATACACAGAAGTTGTGGCTTAAGTTACCTGAAGCATGGTGCTCTGACCAGTAGCATGAGCATCATCTTGTTAGAAATGCAGTCTTAGGCCCTACTCCAAAAATCCTGAATCAGAGATTTGGGGGGTGGGGGGGAGGGCAGGGGGAACAGCAACCTGTGTTTGAACTAACCCTTCAGGGAATTCTGATATATACCCAAGCTTGAGAAGAACCGGCCTAAATCGTATTTTCACAGTAACCCTTCTTATTTGACCTCTCTGCCTATGCTACTGTTACTTAGACCTTGAGTTATCTTTTCCTTTCTCTCTTCCAGTTGTACATACCCCACACCTTCATTTATTGCATTTCTTCCCCATCTACACATACTAGACACACTTAGGGAACACACTCTTGATTTTTAATTTTCTATATGTATATAACATGCATCCATCTGTCCTCCAAAAAAGTTTACAGGCTCACATCAATTACCTTCGCAATCTAAACCTCAACATCTTCCAAAAAAGCCCATTTCCCGAAATGTAAGGAGTTAATATCTGATCTTTCCTCTATAAGTAGACCCAGATCACACTGGTGGCTAGAAATTATCTTCATGTTTTGATAGGTAGAATAAGTATAAGGACTGCTTTGTGTTGGGAGGGTGGGGGTAGATAGTGTTAATCCATTTTTCCTGATACCTGAGTTTTCTCCTTGGTGAGTCAGAAACCACACCAGATTGCTTTGTTGTATAAAGTAAAATTTATTTGCAGCAAATGAGATCACAGAGTACCTTACAGAACCATGACCACCTGAGCAAAAGTGGATGGGTTCCTTTTATTTGGGTTGGATGAATATTTAGATAATGAAGCCTTGTCACTGTATGTAGATAAAGTTGCCCATGAGCCTTAAGCAAACATGCCTATACATAAATTATATTTATACAAATGAGGCCTGAGCTCCTCCTTGGCTGATTTTAGTATTATAATGAGGTAAAGGTAGTTGTCGGTCATTCTAGAGGGCACTCCATGGTCCATCTTCACATGCACAAGTGAAGTTAAACTCAAACTGGTCTGGATTGTCTGGGTCAGGGCAGTCACTAGAGCTCGATACCTGAGTTTGTATGTATGTAAAATGATCCTCAAAATGTGCAGCTGGGAGAATGGGATTTAAACAGCAGAGCCAGCCTTTGAGGATACTTTTTTTTACAAATAGGAGGTAGAGTGGAGTCCTAGCAATTCCAGGTAAATTCAGTCCTTTACATGGTGAGCTGGATAGCATTATACTTCATGCATTTTCCTTTTTATTTCCCTTTTGTTTTCTGTTGATGTTCTTCTTTCAGGCTTTAGTGAAATCTTAGCCTCCTTTGGCTGTTAAGAGAAAACAAGAAATGGGTTTGATGTAAATATTTGGATAGTTTTCAAGAAAAAGAACATATCTGGGGGCCAATGCAGTTGTAGCAAAAATAAACACTGAGAGAGACCCCAAGTAGATGGAAAACCTTATAGAAAATTGTAAATTATTCTTAGTTCACTGGTCTATGGATTCTCCTTCATGCTTCCTAAGTCTAGCAGATTCTAAAAGCAATGGAAATTAGAGTCCAAAATATAATTTTAAGTCATTTACGTGATTTGCATGACACTCATAGCATGTGTTTCAAATTGCTTCTGAAAAGCAACTTTCAGTACTGCAAAAATACAGTCATGAATTGTTGGCTGAAATTAGCTCCCTAACTTAGCTACAGGAGCATAATTACTCACATCAAGGAAAAGTAGACCAGACACACAAAGAACTTGTTGGGGAAAAAAAAACGCACCACTGAGCCCTGGTAGACTGAACACTGCTAAATGGTTTTGTCGGATCCAATTTTGATGATTATTTAGCAATCTCCTAACCGCAGCATCAAAGTTCCCTGGGCATATCCTAAATTGAAGGGTATTTGTAATAAAAAGATATAAGCCTCCAACTCTCATTTTTACCAAACATTAATAAAAATCGAATTAGAGCAAGTGCCTTGAAAGGCTACTGGCAAAAGGTTTGAGTATTGTAACAATGTGAATCTGATAAGAAAAGGAAATGCTCTTCTTTTTTCTTCTTCCTTTTTTATTATAGTAATAATATAAAAACTTCTTTTTTAAAAAAGTTCTGAAAAAGGCAAAATTTCTCATATTTTAATATACCTAGAAAGAATGGATTCTATTTTTTTTTTCACTTTGCAGAGAATACACAGATATGAAAGGCAGCCACCATGATTAAAAACTGCACGACTACCTCAAACCACAATAGAGATTCTGACTCCAAATACCCTTTTCATTATTCTTAATGAAATGCAACTTCATTTTCCCACATTCTTGAAATTGTGTTAGCTGAGAGTTCAAACATGTAAATGAAGCCAAACACTCAAAAGAATACCTCCATTTTCTTTTTCCAAAGGCCATGTGAGGACACCAGCTTGTGCCTAGTGAATACAGGGGAGGCAGAGAAGGAGGATGGTGGGTTATTAACTTTTTACTTCATCTCTTTTGGACTTAGGCTGGTTCTGTAGCTGATATTGTCTCCATATGCTCTCATGAGTATAATTAAAACTGGTTCTAGGTCCTATAAAGCCAGATATTTCAGAAAGACTATCATTTCAGATTGACACCCTTCCAGGACCAATGCCAAGGTCCTCAGAGGTCCCTTTGTGCTGTATTATTTTATCTAAATATACACACCATGTTTTTCCCAGAGATACAGCAGAAAGATCATTGGATTGGGCATTGGAAAACCTGAGTCAATAGTCCAGTCCAAAAGTTTCCTTAATCTATGTATGCTCTTAACTGAAAGAACATTAAAACACACACACACAACAACAACAACAACAATAACAACAGCAACAACAACCAGGCTAATGCTCCTATTACCCTTACATGGATAAGCAACACCTAGTAACTTGACCATCCTCTTATTCTACCCCTTGCCTCATTTTTCAATATGAACGGAGTTTGGGGTGATGGGCAGGTAGTGTTAAGGATGCAAGGCAGAGGGTTTGGAATAAAGTTTGGTATCAGACATGATAAGGAGTGACTTGTACCCTTTATAAGTCTAAAAGGCTACATATACATGATTCCTGCTTCTCCTCTCATCCTCTTCCTGCCCTCCCCCAGGCTTATTGTTGATAGAGCAGCCTTGTTTCTGTTCTTTGATACAGGCAATTTAATTCCAAACACAGTGTTTTTGTTCTTACCAGAATACTTTGTATACTTTGCCTGGAATGTTCTTTTCCCAAATTTTCATGTAGCTGGCTTGTCCCCATTGTTCAGGTTTGCACTTTGATCTCACATTTTAAGAGGATCCTATCTTATCCACTCTTCTAAAATAATACCTCCCTGTGTATACACTCTCTAGACTATTATCCTCTTACATTTCCCATAGTACTTATTCTCCAATTTTATTCTGAGTGTTTCTTTGTCTACTGCCTGGCTCTCCCTAATCACACTAGAAAGGAAGCATCATGTTGTCTAATTTGCTTACCTCTTTATCCCCAGGGCCTAGAATATTGTAAGAGTGCTGTCTTTCTCACCATTGATTTCTCCATATTGCCTTGTATTCATTTGTTCAAAATATCTAGATCAAAAAATGAATTATTGGAAGCATTAGACATGATCCATGTCCCTGGTTTGTTTATAATTAAGTTGAGGAGAAAATTTAATGGTAAAAGTCTTAGATAAAATTTCAAAAAAACAAAATCAGAGAACTATCACAATGCCTAATAAAGGAGCAGAGTAATAATTGGGTCTTTTTTTTTTTTTTAAGGACCAAAAGACCACTAGGGAATTTTGTTCCCTTGGTTTATTTTTATAGAGAAAAGGGAAATATATTCTTAAAGTTATTTTTCTGAGGATAGATTTCTTCATATGTCTTTAAACTTTTCCTTATGCTCCTGTGATGGCCCTTAGCTTATTATCTCTATTAAAGTGAAAACACTAATGAGGGTTGACATTCTCGATGCCATTTTAAAGATATTTGGAATTACAGGATTCAGATTTGTCTTCTGCCTTCCCCTTAGCACATGAAGCTTTATTATTTGAGTCTATTCTTCACTGGCCTGAGAAATCAACATTTGGCACCTTATGTGAAGTAGCCCAGGGCTTACTCAGAAAATTGCCTTTTTTGTTGTTGTTGAGAAACTAGAAATAATCTTAGGGTTATATCACTTTTTTCTGAGGTTTCAAACCATGCATTGGATACTTTATGCATGTATTGGACATTTATACCCACAGTCCATCTGAGAGACACACTCAACATTTCTGCCACTGCAGATGTGCTAAGAGGTTTCTTATTATAATAAGGTTATATTATAGGTTTCTTATTATTATATATATATATATATATAACCTTATTAATAAGGTTTCTTATTATTATAGTTTCTTATTATTGTAAGACAGATTTTCTGTCCTACAAGATGGTGGCCCCTTGCCCACAGCTGTTTAGATAGGGCCAATTTAACTGTGGCCCTAGGATTCATAAAGTAGCTGAACCCATCTAAACTTTTTTTTTAACCAGGCTGCAATGTTCTCATGTTATATTCACCTGTGACTCAAAGAGATTGAAGGAGTCTTATCCCAATATTTCAAAATTTTTGGTGGATCCAAAACAAAAACAAAACAAAACAAAATGACCGTTTTACAGTAATTTTCTCTAGTTCTGCTAATAAGAGAAAGGATTCACTTGTGGGGAAGCGTTACTTATTTGAGAATCAAGGTTACTTGGTTATGGAGAGATAAGATGCAGAGTCTGGGCTAGAATAGAGAGTTTGAAGGAAAAGCCTGATTAATGCTGCATAAAACATAAAATGCTGCCTTTCCTTGGGAGAGAGTAAGCCATCAATTATCTTTCTTGAGTGGTAAGAGCCTAGAGAGAGGACTCTGGTTTTTCTTTTTTCTCACTTTAGATCCAAAGGTGGAAGAAGATATAAAAGCAAAGACTAAAGAGAATTAGACAGATAGTAGTGGGGATCCCTGGGTGGCTCAGTGGTTTTGCGCCTGCCTTCAGCCCAGGGTATGATCCTAAAGTCCCGGGATCGAGTCCCACATCAAGCTCCCTGCATGGAGCCTGCTTCTCCCTCTGCCTATGTCTCTGCCTCTCTCTGTGTATCTCTCATGAATAAATAAATAAAATCTTAAAAAAAAAAAAAAACAGATAATAGACTAGAAGGGCCTTAGCAGAAAAACTAGCCCTAAGGAAACCCCCATGAGGATAGATTTTTTTTTTTTTTTTTTTTTTTTTTTTTTTTTGTCTAATGAACTCTAGGAACAATTCTGCCGAATACTGAGTCTTAAGTTAATTTTTTTTTTCATTCTTTCTCCATTAGTGAATCCATCTGTTGCTGCCAAGACTTCAGTAAAATCTATAACATACTTAAGTTTGTATAGGTAGCGCTGCCTTAGTGGCAAATGGTTATGGAGAGACTTCAGCCACATGTGGAAGTCTTGAGTCAGTTGGGGCCTAGAACGTGGTAGGGTTTTACGCAGCATAGACAGATACATACTTGCTGAGAATAGGAAGCATATACCAAGAGAGAAAATTAAACATTCTAAATTCACATTATGGAGTTAAGGCAAAGGGTATTCTCAGGAAGTGTGGCAGCTTGGAGCAACTCAGTTTACTTATAGAAAAGTGCTTCAAAGTTTTCATTATGTTTTAAAGATTATCAGTCCTTCAAAGGTAGATTTAAGGGCTCCTAGCAATGTGTTCACATGGTCATACATTTTGGTAAAAAATTGGTATATTTAACTGTATTTGACTGAGGCCTTTGTCCTTCCACTTTGATTTCACACCCCATTCTACTCTCTTATACAGTAAAATGGGAGTAGAATGGCATCCTTAAGATATTGCTAAGGTAAATTGGGAATATTACTATAATATGGAAAAACATTATGAAACATTTTATCAAAACAATGACAAAATTAGAAATATTTTAAAGGGCAGTCCGGTGGCTCAGTGGTTTAGCGCCACCTTCTGCCCAGGGGGTGTCCTGGAGACCTGGGACTGAGACCCGCGGTCGGCTCCCTGTATGGAGCTTGCTTCTCCCTCTGCCTATGTCTCTGCCTCTCTCTCTCTCTCTCTGTATCTCTCAAGAATAAATAAATAAAAATATTTTTTAAAACAGAAATATTTTAAATATATGTAGCAGATGTTGTGGGACCCCACTCATGTAACCCAGGCCTTTATACTGCAGTGTCTAAAGCTGATGTCGACCAGCCATTATTTGCATTTTTTCCCCTGGGATCTCTCATTGGTAGCCAGAAAATATCAACATCTATCCCATTATCTAAAACTAACCACAAAATGACTGAGGATGCTGACATATAAATCCCCCAGGTCCCACACATTTCATCACTCAGGTTGGATACATCTGAAGTACCTATTAAACTAGCTCCCCATGTTCTCAAACTGGTTTAAGCTCAGTAACCCATAAAGTTTACTTACTTGATAGCACTACCTTTCATTCTCTCTCTCTTCCCCATTGCATTTCCCCACTTCTTCCTGAGACTTCCAGGAATCATTGCCCAAATTAAACAATTTACACTGAAATCCTTATTTCAGGTCTGCTTTTTGGGAAGAAACAAACTGAGACAGCATCTTAAGTCAATTTTTTTTTATTGAGAAAAAAATCTGGTAAAAATAATGGAAAATGTATAAGACAGACGTTGTAAATAGGATCAATAAAATCAATAGAAATTTTTCTGACAAAAAATGAGTCATAACAAAAATACTCTTCAGAGAATACCAGAGCAGTATTTCTTTAAGTGCTCAATTTTGAATAGAAATAATAGGCTTTGGGTTTTTTGTGTCTAATTAATGAAGAATATTTAATCATATAGGAACACATTAGATAAATATGAATTTTCTGCTGATTTGACACAGAACACTGACATAACATGAGACTAAAAATAAATTACCACAGTGAGGACATAGGTGACACATGGGTTAACGAGCATCATCAATTAAAATAGTGTTTAAGATGAGCCATTGCACAAGAAAATTTGAAATACTCAGAAATTTTACAGTTCCTTGAGGGGTGAAGCAGTCTGCCAAGAGCCCTGAGCATCCTTGCATGTTCATGCTGGGCACATGAACAAATAAGAATACAAGGTCCTGACAGCTCTTTATCTGGGCCATTTCTCAGGGTTGTGTTTATTGTGCAAACTTGAGGGATGAGGTAATATCCTCCCTTGGACAAATAGCGGGCTTACTTCCATGTACAATAAAAGTGGTGAATCCCTCAAGCTTTCCTGTAACACAGCCCAGAGCATGTCCATGCATCCATGATAAGATCTTTGTATGACCCCCATAGAGGGTATAGTGAAACTGCCCAAACCTGTACAAACCCACATTAATTGCTAGCTACTGCTTTTGCTGTGAGTAATAAAATCCTTTGTCCTTTGCCTCTGACCCACCATAAGGTCTCTGTTGCAACTACTAATCTCTGCTACTGAAGTACATAAGTAGCTACATGCAGTACACAAATGAATTGGGTATATCTATATTCTCATAAAACTGGTCATGGACACTGAAATTTTAATTTTATATAATTATGATGTGCCATAAAATTTTTTTTCTTTAGAATTTCCCCCTCAACCATTTAAAAAAGCAAAAACCATTCTTAGCTTGCAGACACCATTATTAGTAGGTTCCTAATTTAGACCTAAAAAAGAACTTGATAAACTAGATTAAATATAGCCATTGAGTAGGCCAACCTGAAAAATTAAAATGATCCCGGGCAGGAATGTGAATGCCATAAAAAGAACAAAAGGACGGTGTTTTATTTTATAAATGCATGTTTTTAAGACTGCATGCTTGATAAAGTCTATGCTCTGAGCATATCTGTCATGTCTCCTATTCTCAGGAATACTGCAATGAAAATAAGTCATATTGACTCATCTTCTCTACCTTTGGGATTCACTGCTGGACTGAGAGGTGGCAGGATGTACTCTCACAGTTTTGTGCTCAGTATATAAGTTGCTGGGGTGACATCTTGTCTCAACTGTCAAAGTGGTTTAGGTTGTCTTGAGTAAGGAGTCAAAAGAGGCTTCTCCACATCCTATCAAAAGTCCTCATGATATACCAAGAAATAATACAAGATAGAAGAAAGCATAATGCTGGTCTGGATTAATGTTCCAGTTCTAGTAATTATTGTGTGATTTTTGTACAAGGCAGCTATCCTTTCTGACCTCCATTTTCCAATCTGGAAATGACAGTAATATCTACTTTACTAGACTGATGTGGAGATTAATGATATGACCTATATAAACTACTTAGCTAACTTCTATCCCCTAAACAGATTGGTTAGTAAGTGTGAAAAATATCTATTTCTCCCCCACACACATACATCAAGTCTTTGTCCCTACTGAAGAACTTCCTCAGTTTGCTTAAGATCTGATCCTCATTCATGTTTTCATGTTTCTATTCAGTCAACTGTATAGCATGCACTATGTCAGATGCTAGAATTACACAGATGAAAAGCACAGCCCATACTCTCAGAAATTCATTGTTTGCAGATGAGTACAGGAGAGGATGAGGGGGAAAGAAGCAGACAGACATGCATCCACCATAACTTACTATCAGTGAAGCAATGATATATCAAATATATCTGGAAACAAAGAGTATTGGAGGAGAAATGAGGCATGAAGAAAAGGGAAAGAGTAAATAAGGAAACCAATGTGTCCTAATGGTCTACTCTGTGCCAACTGTTTGAGCAAGAGCTCTGTATATGTTAGCTCACATAAGTAGAGTAGGCTCTGAAAGACCTCATTTTTTCTGAAGAATATTGAGCCTTGAAAGGATGCTGGGAATATGCCTGGTGGAGAACAGGAGTGGTCAGACCTTAAGAATACTCCAGAACAGCACAGGGAACTAGAATCATCATTGGGGGTAGGGGTAGGGAGAAAGCTTTATAAAAAGTGCAATATTTAAAACATGCAAAAATTCTTTCAGAATAATACAAGGAATATCTATTTTCCACCAACCAATTTAAGAAATGAAAATTTGCCAACAAAGTTAAATCCCTCTTGGTTGCATAGAGGTTCTCAAACTAGCTCTAAACCCCTTACAGGCAGGCTCTCAGGAAGTGCCTGATGGTTGCAATGTTAGGAGGGGGTTCTACAAAACAGGGCTCAAGATCCCTCACCTTAATATCACCTCTGGCTTTAGAGATATGTTTTCAAATTCTTCAGCATTAAAAGCTGAAGTTTTCAATGTATCATTTTAGCCAAATACTGTGCAAAGCTATTTTACAAAGGTGACAAAGTCTCCTTCTCTAGAGGTTATTAAAGATAATACAGAAATCCTCATTTCCTGGATGGTTTATATGAGGAGCTGCCTGCAGACAGGGCTTTGGTCTGAATGATCTTTTTATTCATTTCTCCTTATTTTAATCTTATTACTAAATCCCGAGGAGTTAATGCTCTTCTGTTTGCTATAAGAACAGGCAAACTAAAGTGTCAGATAAAAATTGAAATTCCTAGTCTGATACTTTTTATAAAAAGAGAAGAAAAAAGTTAAATAGGATTTCATTTATTATGGTCAGAAAACTTATATAGTGGAATCATGTCTACATAAGAAAAGAGAAATGGAAAATTGAAGTTGTTAACTAGATCATTCAAGTACTTTTCAAATAGTTTTTCTGCTCTCAATTATCTAGTTATTTTAAGTCAACATAATATTTGGCCATATTTAGCTGACTTAAGTCTTTCTTTGTTTTGATGAGAATGGACTTATTATTTTTTTTTTATTTTTGTAATTTAACCACAAGACAAATGTACCTTACTTTAGCATTAAACCAGAGGGCATGGACATAATTATTATATAAATTATGTATTTTTAGCATTATCTTTGCAATCAGCATTAATGTTGTATTATAAGTGGTGGAATGCTTACTTGCAACACAGTTCACCTGTTAGAGGTACACCCTCATTAGCCTCATTTTTCCCAGGCCAAGAATGCAGGAGTTCACAAGGGAGGAACTGTCTGTCAGTAGGAAGCAGCTGTGAAATCTCTCAAGTTATTAATTAGAAGTGATATTTGGCTTTCTAGTGAACCATGTACCAATTTCTACAAAACCAGCTCACTGAAGGAATGCTTGCCTAACATGACTAAACTAGGTACTAAATATGCTAATGGGATCCTCAGGTTCTCACAAGTTTATGTGAATTATTTCAGCCCATTTGTCCAGATTTTTATTCCAGAATATATGTTACCTGTGTACCTGTGTCCATAAGAAGTCAATATTAGGGATGGCTGATGTATTTCCCCACAGATATTTGGGTCTTTGAGACCTGGTTAAGTGCACCAGTTTTAGAGCCAAAATAAACAGGATTCAAGTCCTGACCTCATGCTAAATGGTGACATTGAATGATTTACTTAATTACACTTTTTCTTGGTTCCTCATCCACAAAAGGAGCTTAAAAACTCTTTTCATGAAACCAGATGTGATAATCATATGAGATAAGATATGAACTAGGCCCATCTATCATTAAAACTTTGAACAAGTTAGTTAGAATTCTGTAACCAGTTTCTTTGCCTATAAAATGAGAGTATAATATGTGCCTAGCTCACAAAGGTATTGTGAAAGTTAAATTAGTATATATTTATATATATATATATACATATATATTTATATTTGTATATATTGATTCAATATATATATGCATATATATTCTCCAAATATGGATAAAATATGTGTATCATATACAGAAATGCCTCAAATGAATCTGTCATATTGTAGAAGTTCAATAAAGGTAGCTATTATTTAATGACAATAATGTTGACACTCCAAAAAATAAATTATTTTATTATTAATAGTCTTGATCTGGAGCACCAGTGTATCTCAGTAGGTTAAGCATCTGCCTTAGGCTCAGGTCATGATCAAGCCCTGCATTGGCATTGGGCTCTCTGCTCAGTGGTGATTCTGCCTCTCCCTCTCCGTCTTCCTCTCCTTGCACTCATGCTTTCTCTCACTCTCTCAAAGAAATAAAATCTTTAAAAAAAAAGCGTTAATCTAAGAAAAAGAAGATGGTACCTCTAGGTCAGCCATCAATTAGTTTTTTGATCTGCGGCAAAGTAACACTTTGTACATAGGCAGTTGACAGTAAGTCCTGAGTTCCCTATTACCATTTATTTTACATATTATATGATTTTAACTGTGGTGGAAAGTAACAGTGTAAAGAAAATAATTACCCCCTTCTCTAATGGAGAATATGATTTAGTAAACACCCAGACATGCCTATTTCACAGGCTGACATGGGCAGGTGTGTGTGTGTGTGTGTGTGTGTGTGAAGTGTCCCTGAAGGACATCTGTAGAAGCAATTAATCTGACAGAGGCAAAATACAGTAATGATTATGTCCAAACAATATTTTAAAAATATAAAAACTATATGCAAGGAGATAAACTCACATAAAAATTTAATGCAGATATTAATCAGTCCGTTTCCAATGGAACACCCACTGTCAAAGGTAAAGAAGTACTGCTAACACCACAGTCTTACTACCACAGGCTCCAATGAAACTTTTTAAATAGGAAGCAATTAACAATTCAGAGGATTTAAATATTTAATTCCTAAAGAGAAAGTAACTCTCTAATCTCCAGGTATGAGACAGAATTGTCTAGCATTTTTCTATAGGCTATCCTGTGATCATGAGGAAGTGTTTTGATTGTCATAAAGTATTAATCAGATTTAGTCTCCATAGATCCACCTTTTTTGACAGGAAAAAAAAATGTATTCAAGGCAAACAATGGCTTCTGTCAATGAACTCTCAAGAACTATGTTCATAAATAAGTTCTTAGGTAAATTTTGAAGCAGGTAAAAGCCTACCATCTCTGCCTTCCAAGTATCATTTTGCATCTTAGATCTTACTTTCACTCTTCTACCTTCTATGACAATGCTAGGGCCTTCTAGTTACCTGGGAACCAGCTTCTGTTTATCACTTCCCTCTACAGCTGACTTCCCCAACCTCTCACCCTACCTTTCAGACTTCAATTCAGCACTTTTTCCCCCCAGTCTGCTTTACTTGAGTACAATTTCTACTTGTCTGTATGACCTACTAATTAACCCGAACAGCTATTCCACCTAGATGTCAAAGTTATATTTGATTTTCACACCACTTACATGGTGTCTGATGAAGTTTTGGAATTATAAGTGAGGTTCAGAGCCAACAACCAAGAAAGATTTCTTGACATATCTTTGGTGCAAAATGGTGGTTTTATTAAAGCACAGTATAGGACCTGTGGGCAGGAAGAGCATCTGCCCCCAGCCTGTGAGGGGTGGCTGATTATATACTTGGGAGTTGGGAGGGATTTGATGATAGCATACTCTCTAAGGAATTTTGGAAGCAAGGTTTCTAGGACCTAGAGGGGGCTGGCTATTATTGGGAAAAGGTCATTTATTACCATCTAATAAAACCTTAGTCATGAGACACTTCGATGTATATCAGTGGGCCATGTGCTTGGGGAATGATTGCCAACATGTATCTTGGGCCTTTTGAGATAAAGGAAATTTCTACAGGAATTTTTATGTGTTAAAGTAGACTTACAGGATCCTGGGGGTCAGGACAAGATTGCCTTTTGCCCTTAGCAAAGTATTAACATTGAGGCAGTTGAGTCTGTAGAGGAATGTCCCTTTGCCTGTTTCAAGGACTTATCAATGTGCTGCCCTGTGCTCATGCTTTGTCCTCAGCTAGCCCTGTGTTCCCCCATCAGTATCTACTGTCCATAAGGATCTGCACTAAGCACTAGCAGAATGGGCTGATATTGAGATAACTTCCCAACCCTGTGGTTGAGGAGCTTAAAATTTAGTTGAGGACATAAGATGCAAATTAAACAATTTAGAGAATTAAACAGAACAGAATTAGAAGAGGGAATTGAACAGAAACATGTTAAACTGTTGTGTCTCCAACATTCTTATGAGACAATTGTTTGATATGTAGGAGGCTTCTCCCATTAAAAAACAACAATACAAAAAACTATGTTATTAATGATAATTTTCAATTCAATCTGAAACTACTATTCAAATATGAAATACCTATAATCTGAGACCTCTGTATTATTTTAATGACACCTAATTGCCATAAAGAAAGTGTTGCTAAGGAAAATATATTAGTAATGTTAAATTGAAATTCCTAACAATTATAAACTTTATTAAGGGCTTACCGTCTGTTAGCACTTCACTGGAAAATAGGAACAAGGGTTTCTCCTCAGAGTAGAGAGAGTAAGTTATAAACTGCTGGAATCCAGGGACCTATTCACTTCCTATCTGCATAAGAATAAGAGTAAACTTTTTTCCATTTGCATAAAGAATGACACCTCTAAGGTCAATCACTCCCCAGGTGCTCAGAACTAGAGAAAAAAGGAAAGAAAGGATTGTCCCTTTGAGAGAGCAGGAATTCAATTCATAAGAACAAGTCATTCATAAGTCAAGTGCTTCCCAAATATGGAACTGCAGGTGAAAGTAATAAATAGCAATGTCCTCTACTGTACAATGAGGGTTTTGAACAAGATAATTTCTAATTTTCCATTTAGCTCTACTATACTCAGTCTCTTTGCAGGGCATTATGAACCTGAAATGGTTGGTCTGGATCCTCCATGTTTTATGAGTTGGGATTAGGGAGCAATCCTATTTAAATACAAGCATCCCTGATTTTTTGAAAGTTCATATTATGCCACTTCACTTTTACAGAAGACTTGCATTATTATGTTTTCCACATAGAGGCCATGCACACCCTGAACAGTGTGAATGGTACCTCCAAGCCCCTTTCCCTGGTGTTATACTCAGCATCTCAGCATCAAACTGCCATAGCTTTGAACTGCATCTGTGAGCATCTGTGCTTTATCTCAATTTATTCTGTGCATCTGTTTGCAAGATGTGTCCTAACTTACCAGAAAAGCCTAAATAGAGGTTATTTTGGGGGTCTGGAAATGTTGAAAAAATTTTCTATGTAAATTAATGGTAATTGCTTTTTCACTTTGTGCCATTTTGGCTTACAAAAGCTTTCATAGGAATGCTCTACTTTCAGATACTAGCAAAAACTATATTATGTCAAAAGTTTTCATGGGCAAGGAAGAGCAATGAACTGTCTTGAGGGGTCAATAACACTTGTCTATGTGGAGAAGAAGTAGCCAGGAATTCATGAGCGGGCAACCATAGGAACCATGGCTTTGGGGGTGCATTCAAGGAAAATTAAAACCAGTGCAAAAGATCCCAGGGAAATAACAAGGAAAGAACCTATAGAAGAGTCTGGAAAGAAAGAGAGCTGTGTTTATGGGAGTGTACTATGGAATTTATGCCAACATCATAGATAACTTTACACCAAAGGACCTAGTAATGTGAGAATGTCAAATAAAGGTGTAATTCAGATACTTTTTCTCCTTCCAATTATAAAAGATTTTATATGACTTATTAATATTGCAAGATCTTGAAACCAGCTCAACATACAGATTTAAATAAGATCCACAACATTAAAATGAGTACAAATGGAGGCAAACCGGCCTCTTCTACAATGAGGAAGTCAATTGACAAAATATGTATATCTGTAGACAGAATTATTTTGTATTATTATCAGCTGCAATACACAATCATAAAATAACTCAAAGACAATGAAAGACTAAATTCAGAGAGCCTAGAAAGTTGTGTTTTTAACAATACATAGTTTCTTCCGAGGTATGATTATTTTCTCTATGCAGCTCTGATTATTTTTTAAAGATGTTATTTATTTATTTATTTGAGAGAGAGAGAGAGAGAGAGAGAGAGAGAGACCACAGAGACAGAGGGAGGAGAAGCAGACTTGCCGCTGAACAGAGAGCCTGACATGGGACTGGATCCCAGGATCCTGAGACCGTGACCTGAGCCGAAGGAAGATGCTCGACTGACTGAGCCATCCAGGCACTCCAGCTCTGATAATTTTTAATATGTTATATTTATAATGTTGTAACCTCCTCTAAAAAGACTTAATTTCAATTCTCCCTCCATAGACCTATGTCTCTTGTAGTACTTGTAATGTTAAGACGAGAATGCCTACTAGTTTGCATTTACCCAATAAGCTCTCTATATTTAGGCATAAATAAATGTCTGAGTTGGAAATATCAGAGAAGGTGACAACATGAGAGACTCTTAACTCTGGGAAACGAACAAGGGGTAGTGGAAAGAGAGGTGGGTGGGTGTTTATTGGGGCAATGGGTGATGGGCTCTGAGGGGGGCACTTGATGGGATGAGCACTGGGTGTTATACTATTTGTTGGCAAATCGAACTCCAATAAAAAATACACAAAAAATAAAAATAAAGGGAAAAATGTGGACAAGATAAAAAAATAAATGTCAAAATTCTTCAGGGAGTTGTTGTGACAGTAAAAGAATAGAAAGAAGAATGGTGGATGATAGATTCTATCAGAAATGGAGGAATAAGGCAAAGTGAGGAGAGACAGAAGGTGAAGAGAAGGGTAACCATGATAAATTTATGAGAAACTAATTTCTAATCTGGGACTAGAAGGATGAGTATTTAGTTGGGAATTTAGGAAAGTGCATATGCTCTAGGAAGTTGGAAGCCAGGTTTTTAAAACACCAAAGTAACTGAGAGTATGGACTGACTGGGGAACTTGTGTAATGTAGCCAAGAAATGGGAAGATAGAACAAGGAAATAATCCCTCTGCCAAAAAAAGAAAAAAGAAAAGAAAAGAAAAAGAGAAAAAGAAAAACACCCATATACAGAATAGTCATTTCTATTTACAATTTAACTGGTATTTTCCCTAATATACAGGGCTGATATATCTTTTCTTTTCTCTCTCTCACTCTTTTTTTTTTCTTTAGTTTTTAAGACCTTACTTTTTTTAAAGCAACTTTGGCTTTACAGTAAACCTAAAAAGGAGATACAGAGACTTCTCATATACTCCTTGCCCCAACACATGCATAGCCTTCCCCATGATCAACATCACTCACCAAAGTAGTATATATATATATTTTTTTTTTACCAAGGGTGAATCTACATTTACATGTCATAATTACTCAAACTCCATATGATTCAGATTATAGATTTTATGGGTTTGGAAAACTGTACAGTAATATCTATCATTATAGTATCATACCAAATATTTTCACCTCCTAAAAATCCTCTGTATACTGCCTATTTGTCTCCCCTAACTGACCAACAATCATTGATTTTTTTTACTGTCTTCATTCTTTTTGCCTTTTCTAGAATGTTATATAATTATAATTAGCATCTTTTGCTTAATCTGCATTTAAGATTCCTCTGTCTTTCCATGACTTAATAATTTTATTTTAGTGCTGAATAACATCCCATTATCTAGATATACCACATTATTTTTTTATCCACTCACCTAATAAGTATATTTTGGTTGCTTCCAAGTTTTGGCAATTACAAATAAAGTTTCCATAAACATCCATGTGCGGGTTTTTGTGTGGATATAAATTTTCAGCTCCATTAGGTAAATGCCCAGAATTGGTGGATCCCATGGTAAGAAAATGTTTAATTTTCCTAAGAAACTTCCAGATAGTCTTACAAACTGGCTATACCAATTTTGCATTTCCACCAGCAATGTATGAGAGTTCCTGTTTCTCCATATCCCTGCCAGCATTTGGTGTTTCAGATTTGGGCCGTTCTAATAGTGTGTAGTAGTATCTTATTGTTGTTTTAATTTGCATTTTCCTAGTAACATGATGTGGAACATCTTTCCATATGCTATTTACCCTTTATATATCTTCTTTGGTTAGATGTTTAAGGTCTTTGGCTCATTTTTAAATTTTTTTTTAATTGTTGAATATTAAGAGTCATACAGTCCTGTATGTTTCTTTTGTGAATATTTTCTCCAGGTCCAAGGCTTGTCTTCTGATTCTCTTGACTTTGTCTTTCACAAGCAGTTTTTAATGTTAATGAAGCCTAGCTTATCAATTATTTCTTTCATGGATTGTATCTTTGATGTTTTTTCTACAAATGTATCACCATACCCAAGGTCATTTAGATTAGGGCTAATATTAAACGACGTCTTCCTGGGGGAAGAGTTATGGAAGAGATGAATTGAATCACTGTCATTGAGTATCTAAGTGATCCAAAAATAAGCAGTTAATATTGCAATGCAATTGGACAACTGACAAGGAAAAAAAATTATTTAACAGAACTTGGCTTGTTGTATTTTTTATTAAAATGTAACCCTTAGGTATTTGCCTAGAATTTAAGTAAAGATTTTAAAAATCATGTTTAGATTTATATTGCCCAGACTTAATATTTTCCTATAGTCAAAAAATGCTAGATTTTTTTTAAAGGAAACTAAAGTCCCAAAGAAAGCAATTTGTGCAAAGTCATATACCAGGATGGTGGAATAGTAGTTACTGGCTAGACTTGTAGCCTCATGCACCAGTTAGAAGCCATCTTTGCTTTCTGAGAAGACACTGCACCGAAGAAATTTGATGTTTTTGTAGGGGATCTCATAGTCTTTGTTGTTAACATGGCTGTGCATCTCTAAGTCAAGAAATGCTATGAAGCATTTCCTAAGTGCTTTGGCTATTGAAGGAATAGAGTGCCTAACATTCTTGAACACAACAGGGAAAATGTTTTGTGCTATGCTGCATTCCTTATTTCAATCATATCTGTCCTTAATTTCTTAGTTAGTATACATTTAATACAAGTTATTTTCTACAAAGGTCATAAGAAGCACTAATTAATAAATGAGTAGCAGTAACAGTAGATTAGTATTCCAAAGAATATAGATTATAGTAGTAGTGTACAGAAGTTGCACTACTAACCCCATCAGCAGGGCTTTTGTTGTGAGTTATATCCAAACTAAACAAACAGACAGGTCTGAGTCCTGAGCAATGGCTGATTAAAGAACAGAGATTATGGCAAAGGAACATAAGATGCTTCCCCCTCATCAATTTCCACATGCCTAGTATCCATTCTGATTGCTTTTTGGTTTTAACAATAGGAATATTGAACATAACTGAAATTATGAAGAATTTATTATGTGCCAGGCCTAATTTAGAGCACTTTCCATTCAAATAAGCATTTATTTCATAATATAATTTTATGAATTAAGTGCAAACATTATCATCTGTATTATATAGATGAGGAACCTGAGGCTGAAGTAAATTGCTAGCTGTGGACACAAGATTTAAAGACTGAGCATTGTCCTTTCAGGTAATATTTTTGCTCCCAACTAAGCCATTTTCAAACATGTTTTCCCCTATCAAGCATCCAGAAAAGCAAGCTAAATCATATCCACATTGAAAAGCAAGGGGATCATCAATGACATAAGGTTGTAGGTCAAAATCTTAAAGCCGTGACAGAGTGAGAAGGCAAAATCAATCCTCAGCAACACAAAACAGGGAAGGGTTTTATCATTGTGAGGAAGTCTGGCAGTGGATGGAAAATAAAGATGCTGGGTTGGAGAGAAGGGGTCAGAGAGCAATTTTGCCCTTTAAATAAAATTTTAACTAGTGGGGTAAAATAAATGCCCTTTGCCCCTTAAATAAAGGAATAAAAGCTTTACATGAATCCCTGCTCTCTAACACCAGTAAGCAAACCAAAAAACTCAGTTTCACTCTTCTGTTGTAACAAGGAAGCCTAGGCACTACCCCCTTCCCAAAGCCAGCAGGGAAGGAGAGCTCAGCATTTCCACTTTCCCCACCTAATCACAGTGCTGAAGCTGATGGCATAAATGCCAGGTTCTGTCAGTTGTGATCACAGTCACCAGAACTGGAGGAAGGGAGCTGAGAGCCCTGACACTGACCAAACTTGAGACAGCAGCTGCTTCACATCTTTACCACGTGGGCATTGTTGCAAAGCAGTGCTTGTGAGTGAAAGGCAGTCATGCTCCTCTGGTTCATCTCCATTCCTGGGTTGTCCATATTGAACCCCTGTCCTTTCCCATTTATCACACCAGTCTTGACAAAGCTCAGTGTTGTTTTCCTCTTGCTTTAACCTGTTTCAGAAATGCTGACCTTGTTAAAGCAAGTCCTTCTCACATCTTTTTTTGACATTTAATTTTTTTATTCCAGTTGACAGAGCAAAGTGTTAGGTACAGACTTAATAGATACTCAAATTAGTCATTCCCAAAATAATTTCTTGCTAATTGGGCAATTATTTTATTTTGTATTGATGGGGGAGAAAGGATAAATGCACTTCAATTACAAGGTGAAAGAAAAAAAAAGTCAGGTCGATTAATACTTGACTTCACTATTCATTATGAAGTAACCAGGGCTGAGTGTTCCCTTCATCTCTCATTCATACCTACTGGGCAATGGAAAATAGGTGAAAGGGAGGTGTGTATTCAGACTCTGTAAAGGATGGCCAGTTGAGGGCTAGAACTGGGAATGGATGATCTTGGAAAGAATGTATCTATGATGGATTGAATGGGCAAACTCTTACTTGGTTAATGTGTATCTTTCCCCTAGATTTCAAACACACTTTTTCTTTGCCTTTGATTTCTAGTATTTTTACAATAACTTTTATACTATTATTAAATGCACTGGTTTCCCATAATTACTAAATATGCTGCTATAACATATTACTACAGATAACCCTGTTGTCCCTTGCTTTAGGATTATAGGCAGTTTCTCGACACTTGATAATGTATGAGTTTTATCCCATCCCCAGGATGGTTTCTTAGCTCTGTTGTATTTACACTAACCTTGAGTTAAATTCCATCTATCTAAAAGACCTAGAGTGGCTTCTGTCTTACTAACCAAACCCTGATTTATAAGCTAATCCATGGAGAGGCTAAATTGGTGAATTTACTCAGTGATTAAGCTGCCCAGAGAATGACAGGCCATGGAGCCTCTGCACTCCAAGCTAGGAAGCACCACCCTGTCACACACAGAAGCAGCATGTGGCAAGACTCAGACTCCTTTGCATTTATACTTGATACTTCCTTACATATCTTCATAGTGATGTTTATGAACAACCCATGAAATGAAAATGCTATATTTTGATCTTTATGCCACAGTCTGAATTCTGTAAGGTAGCTCTGAATACAAGCTACTTTGATAGTGTTTAAATGAGAGCACTTAGTCTGTGGCCATAGGGAAGGTGCTGATTTCCTTGGTCATGTTCCTGAGATCTGAATGGGTGCATCTACTTTCCCAGCATTGCTTCAATTGTAAAGGGCACCGGGCTTATTTTGAGAGGAAAAAAAAAAAAAAAAGCCCATTGGAATCTAAAGGCATCTTTTTCATTAGAGTTAATGCCAGTTCTCCAAGGAAAGCCAAAGTAGCCACTGAGGAACATGTTTAGACAACATTCTCAACATGAAGAGAGGGATATTTCTAAATTAATTGTGACTTTTTGGCCCAATTTCCCTTTCTTCTGGCACACAAACTACTACTTTGACACCCTGTAATGGGATATTTTATAGACTTAGATTTTAAGGAGAATGGATTCCTCTAGTAAATGAATCTTGCTGCAGCCAGCTAGTCAAATGTGGCACATGCTAGGAATAGGAGTCCTGAGCTTTCCATGACCCCTTCTGCATTGTCAGCATAATTAAAGGTCAAGGTAGAAATAGCCTCTGTCTTCCAAAGTACCATCTAAAGATGTTATCCTTCCACTAGGAAGTTGTAAAACTGCCTAAAATTTTCATTTGCCAGATGCACTTTGGTAAGTAGCATAAATATCTCTTGCCAAAACAGTAAAGCCCTCATGAGTATATCATATGAATTATAAGCAAGATATTTCAGAAACCAAGACCCACACCACTTGCAGGTTCTTAGAAACATAGCCATAGTGGAGGAGGAAGATGAGGAGGATTAGCAGGAAGAGAAACAGCAATGAGATACACTTTAACAAATTGGTCACCCACTTGGGATTTATAAAATCGCTTTACTTTTCTCCCTTGCCCTACAGCAAACAATAATAATTATGGTGGTTTTTTTTCTCTCTCTTTGAAGGATCACACTTTATATTTAACATTAAAAAGACTTTCTAATGATTTTTTAAAAATTAAAAATGAAAAAAAGAAACAACAAAAAAATTAAAAATGAACAAACCAGAAATAACCAGAAATTGACTTTATTTGTAGAACCTTATTAATATTAATATCAGTGGTAGAAATGATCATAAAGATTTCTCTTTGAACACCTTCATTCTATAGATGAGGAAACTGGACCCAGCAAGGTACTCTGAATGGCTCAAGGTTACCTAATACACATTGCAGAGCTAAGGCTCATACTGCATTCATCTGAGTGCTCTTGCTATAGCACATTCACTACACGAGGCCTCATAGTAAAATGCTGTGTACAAACTTCAACTTTCAAATTAAAAAAAAAAAGTAGAAAAACTTTGTTATAGCTGTCTCAGTTATAACTGACAACCTAGATGGATTTGAGAGGCACAAAAGAAAACCAAGTTACCTGTGAACTTGTGACAGATTAAACTTCATTTCCTCTAGTCACAATAATGAGTCCTCCAACTTAACTTTACACTTGGGCAATTACCCACAAGCATCACAATATTGAACAGAACAGTGTTAAGGAAACTTGAAATCAATCAGCAAAGGTAATATTCTCTGCTCAAGTGGAGCCATACAACTGGAGCTGAAGGGACTGGATGGCCCCTGTGCTTCCAGAACACTTTAAACCAATCTCAGCCACATATTTTCAAAACCTGACTCATGTATGTAGAAACTGAAGAAATATTGATCTTATATTTGAGAATAAGCAGAATAAAAGAGTTACTGTATGTTTAGAACATAGCAGGCACTGAAAAATATGTTGAGTTAATTTATAAAATAGCTTATAATCTTATAATAATTTATTAGAACTTTTCATTGCTATAGAAATCATTTTATTATATTGGCGTATACATTTTTCACTTCTATCATTTGTACTAATTAAAACACTTTAATTACAGAAATATTGTAACAATATAACTAAATAAAGGGAAAAAGAAAATTATTTATAAACCTCCTATCCAGAAATAACCCTTATTAACATTTTTGTTATATCTCTTTTCTAGGTTCTGTTCTCAACTATTTTTTTAGTTGTCTATTAAATGTATATTATAATTGAAGAACTCATAGGAAATCAATTAGACAGTCAAGGCCAATTCTTGCACATTGTTTCTCTTCCTTAAAAATTCCTAATTATTCTTTTTTGTTTCATTTTCCAGACAAGTTTGTAATATTTTTTCCAATTTCAAAAAAAATAGGATGTAATTGAGAATTGTGCTTAATTTATAAATTAATAAATGAAGTTTTATAATATGGATTACTCCTTGAGGGAATGTGTTATGGGAGCAAAAGATGTAGCTTTTGGTTTGTCCATATTTCTAATGTTTCTTAGAAAAAAAGCAAAGATGGTGTGTACTTTATGTCATTCATATATCAATTTATTCATATACTTGATTTATATTAATTCATATATATACAATTATATAAACTTATATATAAATATCCATATGTATTTGAATATATATGTAAAAACTTTGCCTGTAAGCAAACTTATTTGTGTAATGATCAAGAACCCACGCTAGTTGGTCATACTCTGACAGACAGACCAACAGAAGAATTGTCCATATTGGACTTGCTGCAACCCACAGAACATATGCCATGACAATGTTCCACTTAATACTCAGCTTTTTTTGCCAACATGCTGATTAAGAATCATCAAGTCACTCATTAAAGATACATGCTAGCTTTTCGGTTACCCATTGACTCCTATCACCACAAAAGTGTTGAGAGACTCTGTATCTTCTGGTTTTTCAGTCTATAATGTTTAATGACACATCCATTGGAAATGTAATGTAAAAATTAGAAAGTCACGTTTCGTCAGTTGTGAAAGAAGGCAGAAGCAGCATCAAAGTTTATTAATAAGATAATGAAAAACTGAACACATGTACTTTGGGACATGGGAATGGAAATTCTGTTAACCTTAAAAATAAAACTTTCAGGGATCCCTGGGTGGCACAGCGGTTTGGCGCCTGCCTTTGGCCCAGGGCGCGATCCTGGAGACCCGGGATCGAATCCCACGTCGGGCTCCCGGTGCATGGAGCCTGCTTCTCCCTCTGCCTGTGTCTCTGCCTCTCTCTCTCTCTGTGACTATCATAAATAAATAAAAATTTAAAAAAAATAAAAAATAAAAAATAAAACTTTCAGTTATTTTATCAGCAAAAATGGGTTTATTCAGGAATAACAGAGAATTGCAGTCCAGGACAAGCAAGCTGCACCAAAACTGTAGACAAGTCCACAGAGCAAAGCAGAGAAATGTTTTTTTATAGAGGGAAGGGGGAAGCATTGGCAAGGCAATAATTTTTAAAAATTTATTAGAATAAACCAGGAGTTGAAAGCCTAGTGGCTTTTCATTGTCTAAGTTGTGAATGTTTCTCATTGGCTAGGCTGTCGCCAGAGTCAGGAGGAAGCCTTCTTCCTGCTAGTGTATTAAAGTAGTATCCAACATACATTTAACGCGGAGTGGTTGGGGGTGAGAGCTGCCCCTACTGGCCTCTCTACTCCATTCTAAATAAGGTTTTCTTTTATTAATTGTCATGACCTGACACCCATACTATCATCACAATAGCATGCTCACTGTACATCCGTCCTTGCTTGCATCAGAGCCTGACTACTGGGGAATACAGTTCAAATTAAGTATTTCATCAATTCTTTTGTCCCAAATTATATTTTTATTCTTCCTATTATACGTTTTTGAAAGGAAAAATAATCCACAGCCTGTATACATAACTAAATAAGAAGATCGTATTATTTGAAACCAAAAAAAGTTCATTATTCCCAAAATGTGACAGCTTTTGTCTGTCTACCCTTATAGCACTCTCTTCCTGCCACTTGCCCCATAGTTGTAGATAAATCGTGCTTCTGTACTCAAGAGTGTGTTATTTCTTAGCTCCTGCTGTGGTAAGGACAAAATACTTGAATCTATGGTTCCTGACTCTGATAACTCTAACAGTTTCTTTGTTTAGGTCAGCAATACATGGAACTAAAAGAATGTCACTTGAAAACAAAAATCTGCCTAGTTTTTTTGTTTGTTGTTGTTTTTAATAAGTAGTGGGATTACTCCTCTAATTACTTGGAAACAAGGAAGATGAGATCAAGTCTATTGGTTGAATTTCAGGCTTCCAGAAAATTCTAGAGTTGTCTGTTGGCTTTTTATCAATGATGGGCCTCCAAGCATGTCAGTCTATGGGTTAAAATAATCAAATAATGCAGAAATTTTAGGGGAAGAAATCTAGTTTCTTCTTGCTAAGCCATTTGCCCTACACATCCTTAGACTAGGACCAACCAAGACATTTTTCTAATTACAAAAGCAGGGTGGAAGTAAGAAGAAAGCCTATTTTTCCTTCCAGTTTCCATAAGGGTCCTCCCAAATATATCTCTGTTCACTTACTTCCGTTGCCACTGAGGAGGTGGAGGATATTTCTGAGTGGTAAATTTGGTGAATATAACTGGGCATTCTTGAGTCAGTTCAGCCTTTTCTACTGGAAAAGTTTACCCCCAGAAAGGGAATATTTTAGCTATTTCTCCAGGGGCAGGCTTTTCTGTGGGCTTTGGGTGCCTATGTCTCCTTATATAAATCCGCCTACTCTGGGCTTCAGGTTCAAGTAAATGGCCCATTTGGCTTCTATACCAAGAGGTTTCTTTCTCAGCATTTTTAAAAGAGTAAAACTGATATTTAATCTCTTAGCTATTTTACTCTTTGCTCTTCTCAACATGTTCAGAACCCAGAAAGGAAAGAGGAAAAAGGAACCCAGGTTATTTTTGAACTCCAGTAATGGATATGCTATACCAGTCATTTAAAAGCTAATATCAAGGATTACTATGAAGAGAGCATTAACTTTTGTGCCCCTGAGCAAGTAAGCATGCATATGCTGAGCGTATGAAATAATGATTTCCAAGAACTAAATCCACAAACCCTGTAATTTCCTCTGGTACTTGTGTAGTCTCATTTCTCAACATCTCAGCAGTTAGAAAATTTGTCACCCTCCATACAGTATGACTCCAAGGGAGAATAAAGAGTTTAGACAACTTATTTTCTGACCAGCTTATCTATTAGCTAATGACAAGATCAATGCTTAAGAATGTCAGAAAACTATTTAGAACCATTGCCAAATATTAGAGTTTCACTCAATTTGAGATAAGCAGATTACAGAAATCATTATTTTATTTAGAGGTGTTTCTATTTTCTGTGCCATTCATGATCAAACAGCACTAATCCAACAGAAATACTCAAGCATGTTCTGTTTTTAGGGATTCACAGTTTTACAAGTCCAGTGTAAATTATAATCAACCATCTCTTGATTGTTCTTTTTAATGACCTTAATTTGACCTTTATTCATGAATTTTTCAGAATTGGCCTTAGTATAGAATTGGTCTTTCTATATGAGTTTCTACTCATAGAAGACAATCTGTTGGTTAAGTGGTTGGCCAATAAAGTTAAAAAAGAAATCATGAGAGATGCCCAGGTGGCTCAGCTGATTAAGCCTCCAACTCTTGATCTCAGCTAAGGTTTTGATCTCAGAGTCACAAATTTAAAGCCCATGTTGGGCTCCACACTGGGCATGGAGCCTACAAGACAAACCATGAAAACAAGACCTGGGGGCAAGTGGGTGGCTCAGTCTGTTAAGCATCTAACTTTTGATTTCAGTTTAGGTCACAATCTCAAGCTTGTGAGATAGAGCCCAGGGTCAGGCTCTACCCAAAGCATAGTGTCTGCTTGGTATTTTCTCCCTTTCCCCCTCCCCCTGCTCAAGCTCTATTAATTAAATAATTAATTAAAATAAAATCTTAGGGCAGCCTGGGTGGCTAGGCGGTTTACTGCTGCCTTTGGTCCAGGGTGTAATCCTGAAAACCCGTGATCCAGTCCCAAGTCGGGCTCCCAGCATGGAGCCTGCTTCTTCCTCTGCCTGTGTCTCTGCCTCTCTCTGTGTCTCTATGAATAAATAAATAAATAAATCTTAAAAAAATAAATTGTATTAAATAAAATCTTAAAGAAAAGGAAAACAATACCTGGGTTATAAACAAGCTCTAAGTAATCTAAAAAATTATGATAGAAAGAATAACTCCTACTGTGATAATTGTTACTACAAATATTTACACAGTCCTTTTTATAGGTCAGGCTTATAAACATTTATGCAAAATCCAAATGATGTGTGTGTATGTGTATATATATATATATATATATATATATATATATATACATATATATATAAGAAACCTATATATATATAGGCTTTTTTAATATTATATTATATTTATGTATTTATTCATGAGAGACACAGAGAAAAAGAGAGAGAGGCTGAGACACAGGCAGAGGGAGAAGCAGGTTCCAAGCAGGGAGCCAGATGTGGGACTCAATCCTGGGACTCCAGGATCACACCCTGGGCCATAGGCAGGCACTAAACCGCTGAGCCACCCAGGGATCCTGATGCTTATATTTTTAATAATTTGCTATTTAGGAGCTCATATAAATTTCATTACTTGACATACTAGGTTCTTGTATAAAAAGACTCAATATCCCAAATATATCAGTCATCACTAAATTCTAGAAATTTAAGTAATCCAAACAAAAACACTAATATATATTTTGTAACTGGAAAGTAATCTTGAAGTTCATATGAAAATATAACTTAAAAATTATTATGAAAATAGAATTCAGATCCAAAATAATTAAGACAATGTAATTCTAGTGCAAAAATAGACCTATTACTCAATGCAATTAGCAGATCTAAAAGCAATGTTTCCAAAAAATAAAATTTAAAAAATAAATAAATAAATAAAATAAAAGCCATGTTTCCAAATACGCTGGATTTTAGTAAAGAAGATTTGGATAACTTATTATTTCTTGTTGAGAAAATTTAGTGGCCATGTGGAAAAAGGAATTATTACTCATATCAAAAACCAAAATAAATTCTAGGTAAATTTTTGAGTTTAATGAGTAAAAGCACCAATAGCAAAACAACCTCAAACATAATAATAAAGGAAACAAAGGATATATATAGTTTATAGCAAATAAGGTATAAATGAAAGATGTTCAATCTCTTAAAGTAATAAGAAAACAATCATGAGATTTTTGTATACGTATTCCATTGACAAAATTCAAAATGATTATTCATAGTGAAGATGTCAAAAAACACTCATAAAATGAAGACAGAGATGTGGTAATATAACTTGGTCCATGTTAATTTATCATGCTAATGAAGAACAATTCAGCAATATATTGATATTTAAAGTGCACATCTTCTTTGATCTATAACTATTTTATGCTACATCCTACAAATAGAGAATATAACAAACAACATTTGAATCAGATAATTTATTATTATCTGGTTTATAATATCAAAAGACAACATATGCTCAAGGTTGGGCTCTGTGGTATTTTTATGGTGTGAGTTCTGTAAACCTGGTTTGACAGAGAATAAATACATTATGTTTTTGAGAATTAACTTTTTTTAAATTTTTAAAAATTTTTTATTTATTTATGATAATCACACAGAGAGAGAGAGAGGCAGAGACACAGGCAGAGGGGAGAAGCAGGCTCCATGCACCGGAGCCCGACGTGGGATTCGATTCCGGGTCTCCAGGATCGCGCCCTGGGCCAAAGGCAGGTGCTAAATCGCTGCGCCACCCAGGGATCCCTGTTTTTGAGAATTCGTAAAGGAATAATGTGCTTTAATATTTTCAACTTTTACTTTGGTGCAGAAACATACCATTTCATAATATCATGTGATAGTTAAGATGCTCAGAACTTCTGGATGCCTCTTAAACTAATTTTTACCTCACAGACTGCTCTTTTGCATAAAAAGTCACCCATACCTATTCTCACCATCTAAAGAAAGTTAGGGCCCATTTAATTATGTGTTCTTGAAAGTTGAATACACGGAGTTGTCTACATGCTGGTAACCTAATGTTTCCAAAATATATTCTACGGAATTTTAGTACTATAGGATACTATGAGAAGGGATGGTTTCAAAGTAAAATAAAATGTGAGGTCTATTGCACAAACCTCTTCTCGAAGTTTAATTGAACACATTTACACATTAAAGTCTCTGAGTAGTTCTGTAATAATGAAATGAATGCAATTGTGTTTTATTTAGTCCTAGCTAAAGTTATATGGTAAAAGAACCATGTATTCTTGGTTAAAACAATCTTAACAATAATTAACAATCTCTTTGGAAAACCTGATTAATCTATCAGATTTGTTTTCAGAGTCCTGAGGGAATAATAAATGAGATGAACCTGTAAATTCAGAAGCATTGGTGTTTAGGCCATTGGAAAACAGGAGAGGTGAAGCACCTGAGGTAAAATCAAGGCATTAGTGACCTTGGAGTAGAGATGGAGTGGGAAAAGGAGCACCCAGAGCATGAAAAGGATATCCTAGAATCATGGGATGTTCAGAGAAGAGAGAGGAAGTGCAAAGAAAAACAAAAACTAATTTCTGTCTTCACATTTCAACTACTTAGCTAGTTCAATACTAAAACTGATGGGGTCAAGAGCCACACAGAAACAATAAGTAAAATTCTTTAAGGTAGTCAGAGGGTTTCCAAACAGTTCTTTAGGAAGATCCTTCAACTCTCCCATACCACTGTGGAGGTGCTAACCAGGTCCTTACCTGGCCTTGACTGGAGTTGTGGTTGGAGCACTGCATTCCTTCTATATACTTTTTAATGATCACATAATCACAGACTGTCAGGGCTGGAAGGAGCAGTTAAGTTCATCAAATTCAGTGCCTCAGCGGTACCTAAGTGGCTAAATGGTTGAGCGTCTTCCTTTGGCTCAGGTGGTAGTCCCGAGGTCCTAGGATTGAGTCCCTCATCAGGCTCCGCATGGGGAGCCTACTTCTCCCTCTGCCTATGTCTCTGCCTCTCTCTCTATGTCTCTCATGAATAAATAAATGAATCTTTAAAAAAAAAATCAGTGTCTCATTTTTATAAAAGCAGGGAAACCAAAAAGAAAAAAAAAGGAGAAATTTGTCCAAGGACACCTAGTTAATGTTGGAGCCACAACTGATTAAGAATGCAAATTTTGAAATCAGAAGACTATAGATTCAAGTATAAGCTTTGCTTTTTATAAGCCATGTAAGCTTAGGCAAGTTATTATTCACTAAAAATTTTTTTCCTCAAAGATTTTTTAAAAACAATGAATGAGATAAAGTGGGTAAAATGGATAGTACATTGTTGGCAGACAGTGAACAATAAATGGCAGCTAGTAGCAGTGGTAATTATTATAACAGTGGTATCAGAGAAGAAAGGAAGCATACAAATTGCAAGTTCAAGTTGAAAAGCCAGGAGATCCTCTATCTCTATTTTGTCTCCTTGCTTCATTTATTTGAGTTACTATCTGTATTAGAGTTCTGCAGAGAAGCAGAACCAATAGATTTGTGTAATATAATGTCTGTACATGGAAATACACATGTGCATAGAGAGGGAGACAGAGGCAGAGAGACAGAAAGAGAGAGACAGATTATAAGGAATTATCTCACAAGATTACGGGGGCTAATAAATCCCAAGGTCCGAAGAGTGAATTGGCAAGATAGAGACCCAGGAGACTTGATGGTGTAGTTCTAGGCTAAGTCTGAAGGCCTGAGAAACAGCCAACCAATGGAGTAGTTACCATCAAAAGGTCAGCCGCCTCGACACGCAGGAGAGCCAATATTTCAGTTCAAGTCCAAAAGAAGGAAAAAGCCAATGGCCCAGTTCTAAAGCAGTCAGGCAGAAGGAATTCTCTCTTACTAGGGAAGCAATAGCATTCTGTTCTATTCAGGTCTTCAACTGATTGCATGAGGCCCACCCACATTAGGGAAGGCAGTTTGTTTTACTCAGTATAATGATTTAAATGTTAATCTCATGCAAAAACAGCTTCACAGAAATGATCAGATTACTGTTTAATTAAATATCTGGGCATCCTATCTATGACCCCGTCAAGCTGATATATAAGATTAACCATCACATAATCTCTCAATTTATAAGTGAAAAATAGTAACAGTTCTCATATGCTTCACAAAGAATCATAAAATGTACTTTATACTTATTCATTCTTTCATCCCTCTCATCCTTCCATCTACCCAACCATCCATTTATACATACAATCACACATCAGTTAACAAAATTTACTGACCATCTACCAATTTTAGGCATTGTTCTGTCCCTTTAATTCAGAAACAATATCAAAATAGTGGAATGGATTTTTCAAGGATTGTGTTAAGTAGGAGGAGGAATTACTTGGGAGCATTTCTAGTATGCCATAAGGTATAGAAAACAATTACTGGGCTTGATGAAAGCCTAAAAAGTCACTTCATCTCTATTCTTCTCTTTAAGGTGGCTTATATCACAAATCCAAAAGAGATTCAATATAATACTGTGTGTGAAAACAAATCTGTGCAGAATGTTTTTGAAATCAACACTGACTTCCATATCACAGTAATTTTCAGGATGTTAATCCAACATATTCTCTCCCAGGTATTTTCCCCTGAACACTTATACTATGGCACAAATTTAATAAATGTAATATTAGTGTCGCAAGACTTACTATAAGCTATGCAAATTTTAATCTTTTGTGCATATGGATGGATATTTCTTGAGTTCACCTTGAATCTCAATCAGGATCTCTGAATAATTTTTATTTTGAAAAACAAATGAGAGTATAGAAACCTGGTGTTAACAATCTAAAAACCTATGCCTTAATTAGGATCCTATCATTTTTATATCCTGCTATGTATTTCATCAGGTCTTGGTCAGCTGAACTGTGAGAAAGGAGGCAGCTCTGGCATCATAATTGATAAGAGATGGCCTTTGTTATCTGTGACCACATCTCTGCTTTGACAGCTGGTCTCTATTGGGCTTTCCCAAGAACAGACTTAGAAAGAGCCTCAAGGCTGAAAAAGTAGAAAGAATTTGCTCCTTCCTGCTTCTCTTTCTTTGCTTTCTGTTTCTGTCACTTAACCCAGCAATGCTTCTTCACCCTGACAGCAGCAGTTCCTTCCCATTACAACAAGTGACTTCACTTCCAGGAGTTTTTAAAACTCTTTTTTTCATTTATTTATCTTTCTTAATAAAAACAGTATATACTTAAGTTGTACATAATGATGATTTGATATACATACACACAGTAAAATGATTACTACAGTCAAGCTAATTAATATATCATCAACTTCTATAGATACTGCTTTTCATGTGATAAGTACACCTGAAATTTACTCTCTTATATATTTCCAGTGTTCAATACAGTATTATTAAGTAGAGTCATCAAGTTGATAAATTATATCTCTAGACTTATTCATTCTATATAACCTCAACTTTGTTCCCTTTGGCCAAGATCTCCCCATACCCACCCCCAGACTTTGGTGACCACCATTCTATTCTGTCTTTCTATGGGTTGATTGACTGATAGAGTTAGTTAGATTTTGCATAAAATGATACCAGGTGGCATTTACCTTTCTCTATTTGGCATATTTCACTTAGCATATTGTCCTCCAGCTTCATCCATGTTATCACCGAAGGCAAAATTTCCTTCTTTCTCATGGCTGAATAATATTTCATTGCATATGTGCATAAATGTGTATATATATGTGTGTGTATATATATAATATACATATATAACACATCTTTATCCAATCATACATCTGTCAATGGACACCTGGGTTGTTTCCACATGTTGGCTGTCATGAATAACACTATAATGAATATGGAACTGTAGATATCTTCTTAAGACCTTTTTCTTTTCTCTCTCTCTCTTTTTTTTTTTTTTTCAAGATCTTGATTTCATTTTCTTTGGGTATATACCCAGAATTGGGATTGCTGGATCATATGGTAGTTTTATTTTTAATTTCTTGAGGAACTTTTGTATTTTTTTTTCACAATGGCTGTATCAATCTATATCTTTACCAAGAGTGTACAAGAGTTTCTTTTACTCCATATCCTTATCAACACTTATCTTTTGTCTTTTTGATTCTAGCCATTATAACAGTTGTGAGGTAAAATAAACAAACCAAAAAACAAGTGTGAAGTGATTTCTCATTGTAGTTTTGATTTGAATTTCTCTGATAATTAGTGATGTTGTGCATCTTCCATGTACCTGTTGGCTGTTTGTGTGTCTTCTTTGGAAAAATGTCTATTCAAGTCCTTTGCCCATTTTTATTTCTATGTATTTATTTTTTGTTGCTGTTTTAAAGAGTCTTTTTTTAAAATTATTTTTATTGGAGTTCAATTGGCCAACATATAGCATATCACCCAGTGCTCATCCCGTCAAGTGCCCCCCTCAGTGTCTGTCACCCAGTCACCCCATCCCCCCGCCCACCTCCCTTTCTAAATAGGGAGGTGGAAAGTTCGTTTCCCAGAGTTAGGAGTCTCTCATGTGTTGTCACGCTCACTGATTTTTCCCACTCATTTTCTCTCCTTTCCCCTTTATTCCCTTTCACTATTTTTTATATTCCCCAAAAGAGTGAGACCATATAATGTTTGTCCTTCTCCAATTGACTTACTTCACTCAGCATAATACCCTCCAGCTCCATCCATGTTGAAGCAAATGGTGGATATTTGTCGTTTCTAATGGCTAAGTAATATACCATTGTATACATAGACCACATCTTCTTTATCCATTCATCTTTCGATGGACACCGAGGCTCCTTCCACAGTTTGGCTATTGTGGACATTGCTGCTATAAACATCGGAGTGCAGGTGTCCCAGCGTTTCACTGCATCTGTATCTTTGGGGTAAATCCCCAGCAGTGCAATTGCTGGGTCTAGGGCAGATCTATTTTTAACTCTTTGGGGAACCTCCACACAGTTTTCCAGAGTGGCTGCACCAGTTCACATTCCCACCAACAGTGCAAGAGGCTTCCCCTTTCTCCACATCCTCTTCAACATTTGTGGCTTCTTGCCTTGTTAATTTTCCCCATTCTTACTGGTGTGAGGTGGTATCTCATTGTGGTTTTGATTTGTATTTCCCTGATGGCAAGTGATGCAGAGCATTTTCTCATGTGCTTGTTGGCCATGTCTATGTCTTCCTCTCTGAGATTTCTGTTCATGTCTTTTGCCCATTTCATGATTGGATTGTTTGTTTCTTTGCTGTTGAGTTTAATAGGTTCTTTATTGATCTTGGATACTAGCCCTTTATCTGATATGTCATTTGCAAATATCTTCTCCCATTCTGTAGGTTGTCTTTTAGTTTTGTTGACTGTTTCTTTTGCTGTGCAGAAGTTTTTTATCTTGATTAAGTCCCAATCATTCATTTTTGCCTTCATAGATGTATCTTGCAAGAGCTGCTGTGGCCAAGTTCAAAAAGGGTGTTGCCTGTGTTCTCCTCTAGGATTTTGATGGAATCTTGTCTCACATTTAGATCTTTCATCCATTTTGAATTTATCTTTGTGTATGGTGTAAAGGTCTAGTTTCATTCTTCTGCATGTGGATGTCCAATTTTCCCAGCACCATTTATTGAAGAGACTGTCCTTTTTCCAGTGGATAGTCTTTCCTGCTTTGTTGAATATTAGTTGACCATAGAGTTGAGGGCCCATTTCTGGATTCTCTATTCTGTTCCATTGATCTATGTGTCTGTTTTTGTGCCAGTACCACACTGTCTTGATGACCACAGCTTTGTAGTACAACCTGAAATCTGGCATTGTGAAGCCCTGGCTCTGGTTTTCTTTTTTAATATTCCCCAGCTTTTTTTTTTTTTTTTTTTTTTGTATTTTGTTTCTGATTTGGATGTCTTCTATTACTTTTTCTTACCTAATTGCTCTTGTTAGGACTTTCAGTACTATAATAAATAAAAGTAGCAGGTGGGAATCCTTGTCTTGTAACTGATCTTTGAGGAAAAGCTTTCAGCTTTCATTTATTTCATTTTATCATAAAAGAGTGTTTAAATTTGTCATTTGACATATTTGGATCATATGATTTTTCTACCATTCATTCTGTCACTGTAGTGTATTAGATTTATCGATTTGCATATGTTGAGCCATCTTTGTATTAAGGGATAAAACCCACTTGATTATCGTATATGATCCTTTTAATGAGCTGCTGAATTTGGTTTGCTAGTATTTTGTAGAGGATTTTTGCATTTATGTTCATTAGGGCCCTGTAATTTTCTTTCCTTGTAGTATACTTGTTTAGCTTTGGTATGATGGTAATGTTGGCCCCATAAAATTACTTTGAGAGTGTTTTTTTCTTACCTTTTTTTCTAAGAATTTGAAAAGGATTGTGACACCTGGCTGGCTCAGCAGTTGAGCATCTGCCTTAGGCTCATGTCATTAACCCCGGGGTCCTGGAATCGAGTCCGTATCAGGCTCCCAGCAGGGTGCCTGCTTCTCCCTCTGCCTATGTCTCTGCCTCTCTCTGTCTCTCATGAATAAATAAATAAAATTTTAAAAAAAGAATTTGAGAAGGATTGGTATTAATTCTTCTTTAAATGTTTGGTATAATTCACCAGTGAAGCTATTAGGTCTGGGCTTTTATTTGTTGAAAGGTCAGTTTGAATTTTTTGCAACACTTTTAGAACCAGCCATTGGGCTCACCTCAGGGACACTAGTACCAGCAGGCCAATACCCCTACTCAGAAATCTTGATCTCAAACTTATGAGGTCCTTTTTCTAAGATGTGAGATGCTAGCCCCAGTTGAATAACATTCCTCCTCTATGGTCTGAGTTTCAACTATCTTAAGTTTCTGAGTTTAAATAATTCTGGCATTTACCCCTTTTTATCTCACCATTAGTGATGGAAGCTGTTTCTTATAGCTGCTACCTCCTTAATACTTTAAGTGTCTATTTTGGTTTTTCAGTTACCTAGTTAACAACTATCTACCTGGTTAGTAATTCTTGACATTAAATCCTCTCACTTAAAATAATATTTGTGGTTTCTGTCTCCTGAATGGATTCTGGTTAATGTTCTAATCATTTGACAGAATTAACCTGGCATTAGAACTCAAAATGATCAGTCTTGATTCTTATGTGGAAGAAATCAGGAACCTATATAGCTCTACCAGACAGGCATCCACAGGGAAGCATTGAGTCAATGAAAGAGAGGAGAGTAAGAATACTTTGGTGAATATTTTGGCATCTTTATTGAGATGGTGCCAACCAGTAGTACTGCCATAAACTCTCACTTACTGGCACTAGAGCTTCTCTGCTTTAATATATAGCAGTCCTTAACTTGGCACATGGGGAGATAGTGTCCTTTTCCCTTTGACTATGAAGACAATTTGACCATCCAAATGATGAAATAGGCCCATTTTATCTTCAGTGCAGTCTCATTCCTTCCTGTCCTAGTCATCTTTCTGTTCACATAAAATGTCCAATATTCTCATGCTCTTTTCTTCCTGCCTATTTACACCTGCTTTCTACTGGACATCAGATAGGAGAGCACAGGAGCAATCCATTCACAGATCAGAAAGACATGCTAATGGTATAAACATTATGCTACTACTTTTAGTATTGTATGAAATCTGAAAGGGTTAATGCCTTTATTGGAAGAAATATATTCTAAGAACTTAATTTGATGTGTAAATAATAGTATATGATCAAGTGGAGTAGGTGTATATTTTAGATAGGAGTGTGGGGAAAAGCCTTCTAGCCTTCTAAAATCACATCACAATGGAAAGAATTCTTCTACCCATAGCTAACATTGGCTTTGGGTGTTATTTCCTCTTAAACAGTCTTCAGGGATGCCTGGGTGGCTCAGCAGTTGAGCGTCTGCCTTCAGCTCAGGGTGTGATCCCCGGGTTGGCGATCAAGTCCCACATCAGGCTCCTTGCAGGGAGCCTGCTTCTTCCTCTGCCTAGGTCTCTGCCTCTCTATCTCTCTGTGTCTCGAATGAATGAAAGAATGAATGAATGAATCAATCAATCTTTAAAAAAAACAACAGTCTTCATTTATCTAATCTTTGACATTCTTTGACAGTGCCTTAGGTACTGAAATAGGCTGTTAAAGCAGTAAGTATTTAATAAATATTCTGGACAATGATCAAGGGCTAGGTCACAAAATAGTTTCTCATTGTGAGTAGAAACTGTCACCTCACTTTCTATGCTGTTCTCACCCATATAAGATCTACCAGGGGCACCTGGGTGGATCAGTTGGTTAAGTGTCTGCCTTTGGCTCAGGTTGTGATCTAGATCATGATCTCAGGGTCCTGAGAATGGGCCCCACATTGGGCTCCCTGCTCAGTGGGGAGTCAGCTTCATCCCCCTCTCCCTTGGTCTCTCCCTCTATTCCTGCTCTTTATCTTACTCTCAAATAAATAAATAAAATCTTTTATATATATGATCTACCCTGAATTTCTCCAAAATTTGGAAGAAATTCTGGGATAGAGACTTCTTAGGAACCAACTAGCAAACAAGACATTAAACAACCTGATTTCTTGTCTTGGATTTCATCCATCACACCAGTCAACACTGAGGAGAAGAAAGGCCTATAGATTTTAACCTAGATGCAGAATAAAACCAACTGGACATGGGCCCAGAAAGATCAAAATCTTTGCCCTGAAGACTATGAGTAGAGGTCAAAGAGCTATTGAATTTGAGTCAGATGTTATTTTTTTTTCTCCTATTGAGGTACACTGTTCTATTCTGAAGAGAGAGGAGAAGTCTTAAAGAAGCCAGAGGAACTTGAATTGCTACAGAATTATTTCATAGTCCAGGAGCAGTCACTAAGTGATATATAGCTACAGAACGGCATAACTATGGAAAGACCAGGGGCCATCCCACATGATGAATAAAGGAGCTTGCCTGGTATGAAAGACAATATGAAGAAAAAAAATGTGTGGGTATAAATTATGGGGTGAAGATGATGTCGGAATCCAAAGTATCTAACCAAACATGAAGGCATAAAAAATGAGTATCCCAATTAGGCTGGCCAAAGTAGGTGAAAAGGACTTCCAGCTGAGTAGGACAATAAAAGTTTTAGAACCTGAAAGTAAAAATTTTCAGAATAAGCACTTCAAATTTTAGGCCTACAAAGAACAAATTGGTAGAAAGTAAACAAAACAAATTATATGTGAAAACAAGCACTAACATGATACTAGTAATAAGACTATTCAGGCATCATAAAATACAATCTCGTTTAATGACAACAAACTTATCAGTACTCTTATTGTACCCATTTTACAGGTGAGAAAACTGGTTTATTCAAGTAATCTTTCCCAATTTAAACTTTTAAATGGCATTCTTTTTTTTTAATTTATGATAGTCACAGAGAGAGAGAGAGAGAGGCAGAGACATAGGCAGAGGGAGAAGCAGGCTCCATGCACCGGGAGCCCGAGGTGGGATTCGATCCCAGGTCTCCAGGATCGCGCCCTGGGCCAAAGGCAGGCGCTAAACCACTGTGCCACCCAGGGATCCCTCCCAATTTAAACTTTTATTCAGTGGCATAGCATTAATTAGGCCTGGGCCTGTTTATAATACCAAAGGTCACATATTAACCACTTATTGTATGTCCCCAAAACACAGCTGAAGTATGACTATGGTTATCAGGGAAATTATTAGCTATCCTCTGTTATGCACAAAGCTTATCTTTCAGGTATGGACAGTGTCATTTTCTATACTTTGTACTGATTTCCTGATTGCTCTTTATGACAAGGCTTTCTAGAAGAGCCCACCAAATTTTCATATGTGAGAAAACCTACCAATGTCCAGAGAAGCACAGTCAGAATTAAGCAGGTTGCATTTAGAAAATGAGCACTCTTTAAGTCAGAACATTGAAAGTAGAGCTCATCTGAATAATTTTAAAAAATGAGCAAAGAATAAGAGCATACACTTTTCCGATTCACCTCAGCATCCCAAATGATGAGAAGTTGTTTTTAGACAATATTTACATAAAGTAACATCATCAAAAGATAATATTAAATCCTTGTAAAGGTGGTTTTGAAAGGGTTAGAATGGTATAACTTGATATTAAAAGAAAAGTAGGCCTGAGTTTCTGACATTGACTTTCTGAAGGATTGAGCCACTGAAGACACCTTCAGAGTTTGAGAAAGACAATTATAGTTACCCAAAAGGAATATCTTAGGATATTGTTCATAAATGGAATCGTGAGCAGGCTTGACCCAACTTGACCAGGATGATGTGTGCAGAAGTTTATTATATCTCTACATAGAGTCCAAAACCCTTAACCCGTGATCCCAAATTCACTGCTAATGAATGTGAATGTTCTCATTGCTCCACACTGTTCTAACAAAGAAACCGTATTTTAACATGGCCTTCAGATGACTGTAGGGAGCAAATCTAGACTGAACCCTTACAGGCCTAATAATCAGATAGTTGACTAAAGCAGGAATTCTCAAAATTTTCCAACAAAGAATTCATAAGGGGAGCAGAGAGTTGATTTGTCACCAATGACTCTTAGGAAGAAAGATGAAACAGCCAGTACAATATACAATTTCTATGAATTCTGATCTTTTGTTTCAAAAAATATACCATTGTAACTTTCTTCTCCATATTGTATCTGGACTTTAATGATAAATTAATATTTAAAATTATCTAACACTTAGAAATGTATGCTTGTCCTTTGGATTAACCTTCTACTCTGGTATTTCTTTATATACGCCCAGGGGTTACATGTACCTGGGTGTGGAGCCAAGAATTAAGGTCCTCTTTTTATGGAGAGAGAATGTTAGAAATAGGACAGAGATTAGGGTTTGCTTCTGAGTTCAGTGATAATACAAAGCTCATAGCCATAGATGAGATACTCAACCATAGTCAATTGATGTGAAAACATGCTGACTTAATCTCTAAGGAGAAGTGAGAGAAGAGAGAATGTAAATGGATTAGTAAAAATTCTCTTTCACTACAAGAAAAAGAAGCCATATCACATAAACCTCTTCAAAACAGACCATACAACCTTTCAGACCTCTATATACTAACTTTCTAACTAAACGCCTTGCTCATAGCAGGTAGTGTTTATTCAATGATTGGTAGTGATGAATGCTTATTGATAATGGATTATCAGTATCATTCCCTCATTTCCCATTTTAAAAAGCCAGATTTTGTTCAAACCCCAATACAGGGCTTGAACTCAAGACCCTGAGATCAAGATCTGAGCTGAGACCAAGAGTTAGATGTTTAACTGACTGAGCCACTCAAGTGCCCCCAGACCACATTTATTTATTTATTTATTTATTTATTTATTTATTTATTCATTCATTCATTCATTCATTCATTTATTTTTATTTTTAATTTTTTTATTACTTTTAATATCATCTCTTGGTTCCTGTTGTATCTTGTCATATCCCTATCCCCTACATAAATAATTCTTATGGCTCAAAGGTCAACTCAAGTTCCTCAACCTCAAGGAAATATCTTGGTGAGAACTCTAAAACTTACTTTGTACTTTAGAAAATAAAAAGCAGTTTAGAAGCAATGCTAATTCAAGCTAAGAAATGAGAATATCCCCATTGTCACAAATAAAATGTTAATGATAAACAGTGGATGGCAAGTTCAGATGAGAGAATCTGGGAAGGTTTTAAGGGTGAGAGGCTGAGGAGGTTGCCTAGAATGATAGGAGGAATAATATGTGGTAAACATTGAAATATGAGATGAGATTACTCTAGGAGAAGAAAACAGCAAGGAAAAACCACAGAGGCAAGGAAAACTCAAAATGTTATAGTCTAAAAGAATGAGAAACAGAACTATTACTTTGTTGACCTTCTTTATGTGCCAAGCTCTCTACATATAGAATTTAGTCACTTCTCAAAGTACACCTGAGGGGTAGGTATTAATGAAATATTTTACATATTATTGTGATTAAAATACTAATGCTTAGAAGAAATAAACGATGTATTATATCACAATGAGAAAATTTTAAAAACCAGGTGAACTAAAATATTGATTAATGTTCATTTTATACATTATTTTTTGTATCCTGAATCTTAAAGTTTCACATCAGAATTAGGAAGATCTTTTCTGGCCCACATATTCTTTTTTTTAATTTTTTTTAAGATTTTATTTATTTATTCATGAAAGACACAGAGAGAGAGATAGAGGCAGAGACACAGGCAGAGGGAGAAGCAGACTCCACACAGGGAGCCCGAAGTGGGACTCGATCCTGGGTCTCCAGGAACACGCCCTGGGCTGAAGGCTGGCGCTAAACTGCTGACCGGCCCACATATTCTGCTGGTTAACACTAGTCTCAATAACTCCGTGCCCCTTCCACAGAAGCCTAATTTTCTGGGCAAAAGGGTTTGGAATGGAATACTGGCTAATGACCTCCTAAAATTTTGATAATAACTAAAAAGACAGCTATCCACAAAAATCCATCTTAAATTTTTTCTTGGCTACATGGCTGAACTTCAGTTCTTTGCCCCCTGGAAGTTTGCAGTGACTTTATTGGTAAGTTCTAGCCCAAGTAATGAAAATTAAAATGATATGTGTCTCTTCTGGGACAACCACCTGTTGAACAAGGTATATATTAGAGATGTCAGAGCTTCCGTCAGGGTCCTCCATTGACTGAGTAGAACTATCTACTAATTTGCAACACATAGCCTATGTTGTTAAACAATAAATTAACTCTATTTCTTAAGCAAATGAATTGTTTTTAAGTCTATTACCATATATTGACCTTTAACTAAACCGTACAACTTGAAAGACAAAAAACATTCTGTTTTTTTTTTTTTTTCTACATGCTTTTTTAAACCCATTTTTTGGACTAGCCAAGGAGAAGTAAATTAGGAAATTGTGATACTTTCTGGTGTGGCCATATCTACCTTATTTCCAGGTTGAGTAATGGGTAGATATAAATTAACCACCTATAGGTTTCAATTTCTCCCCTCTCTAATCTGGGATATGTGTCCTTCGGTAAAGATAAAATAACATAGAATAATTTTATCAAAACAGATTGAGAATATTCAAGGGCCTTTAAAGTTGTGTTAATCTTTTCATGATCTAATTTGTCATCATCTCGTCAAATATTCTGGGTTGGAAATTTTTTTAGCTACTCTTTAATCTCCATTGGTGAAAATGAGATAGTTCTTCAGTGATCACTTACCATTAAAAATATTTATATAGTATGTATCCCTGGTCTATTTAATTGTCTTCTGGAAAGTTACATCACATGCTTTTAGAGACGTCATTTTAGGAATTATTTTTAGGCATACTTAAGGACAGTTTTTTTTTTCCTTTAAAATATATAATCTTCACCCTCTCTCCCAGCATGTGGAAGGTTTTAATTAATAAATCTATTTTGAGAATCACCTCAGAAATAACTGTTCTAATTTCCTATCATTTTAGCTTATATTACAATAAGTGATATCTCCCTTTCTTTATACCTTTCAAATTTGCTAAGGTGGGGTAGTAATTTTTTTTCTTTTCTTTTTTTTTTTTTTTTGCTTCTTAAATACTATTTCACTTGAAAAAATGCTTAAATTTATTTATTTATTTTTATAAATCAAGCATGTGTCTCTAATTAGTCTAATTTATTTTCCTTTCACTTCCCTCATTAGAGCTGATTCCTAATGGAACAGTGACAAAGTTGGTCCATAGAGTTCTGCTTCCTCTAATATTTTGTTATTTCCCTTTGTAGCTTCCTGGAGTATTTCGAACCGGATCCTTATAGTGGGGATGAAAGATGATTTGAGCATTTAAAGAATACCATATTTGAGTTATTCAGGAGCCATGATGCCTATGTAGAGGGCAAGATCTTGATCAGAGTTGGATATTTAGAGGAGAGTTTTAAAAGATACTGTTCGGGGGAAACTGGGTGGCTCAGTCAGTTAAACCTCCAAATTTTAGTTTTGGCTCAGGTCATGATCTCATGGGTTGTGAGATTAGCCCTGTAGAGGGCTCAGCAGGGAGCCTGCTTGAAGGTTTTCTCCCTCTGCCCCTCCCCCAACTCATCCACACTCAAGCTGTGGGTACCCTCTCTCTCTCTGTCTCTGTCTCTCTGTGTGTGTTTCTCTCTCTCAAATCAATCCTTTTTTTTTTTTTTTTTTTTTTTTAAGTAAAGGTACTGTTTTAAAAAGTCTGGGCAAGACTTAAAATGATAGCATTGAGAAGACATAGTGCAGTGTTCCAGCTGTGGCTTTTGGTAGAAAGACTCAGTAAACTCATTGTAACCTGTCAAGGAAGGAGCTGAGGAAAATATCCTGACCTCATTCCAACTTCCACCTTCCTACTAGAGACTCCCATTGGACATACTCAACATATAGTAAAAGGGTAAAGTGACTCATTAATGAGCATTCCAGGACTCGTAGGAGAAGCAGGTTGGAGAAGTATAGAAATTGGTTTGGAAAAGCAAATAGAAGATAATTAGGGGAAGGTATAGAAGCACAGAACCAGAAACAAAGATGTAATATATAAAGAGATCCAAGACAACAGAAATTATGTAAAGTAGTTAAGACAACAGAAATTATATAGCATTAACCTGTAAGAAAGCAACTAGCAACATTGAAAGGAAAGCTTATTCACAGAGTTCTCATTCTTAGGACTACAGAGACAGTATGGATGTTTAGAAGAAGATACAGGATGCCTGAGTGGCTCAGTGGTTGAGCATCTGCCTTCGGCTCAGGTCATGATCTCCAGGGTCCTGGGATTGAGTCTCACATCAGGCTCCCTACAGGGAGCCTGCTTCTCGCTCTGTCTGTGTCTCTGCGTCTCTCTCTCTCTCTCTCTCTCTCTCTGTCTGTCTCTCATGAATAAATAAAAAAAAAATCTTTTAGAGATGCCTGGGTGGCTTATCAGTTGAGCATCTGCCTTTGGCTCAGGGTGTGATCCTGGTTCTGGGATGGAGTCCCACATCAGGCTCCCTGCAAAGAGTATACTTCTCCCTCTGTGTCTGTGTCTGTGTCTGTCTGTCTGTCTCTCTCTCTCTCTGTCTCTCTCTCTGTCTCTCATGAATAAATAAATAAAATTGTTAAAAAAAATCTTTAAAAAAATAGAAGACACGGTTATGGCAATAGGCTATCTCCCTGTTCTTTCAAATCCCCATATGTAAATGGCCACCTATTTTTTCTATGCCTGATGAAAGTAAATTAGGGTTCAGTGTGCTAGATAAGATTCCATACTTCATAAAGTAAAATCTATATTTTCTACTGACAGTGAGTAAGCTGTTGTGATTTTAGTTAAGAAATCTATTAAAATCTGCATCTATAATGTTAATTATACTAAAGCATGATAGAAGAAACTAGAGCATTGCTGTTCCCTGGAGAGGCTTTCTTAGACACATCGGTATTAGAATTAAAATGTAGCATTCCCAAAGTGATAGGTGGCAAATACAAGACCAGAAAGAAATGCTAGGGTATTTTGATGTCATCATGATTTAGAGGCCTTTGACTTTAAATTTAGCTACTTAATGACGTAGAGTCAGGAATTTCAAGACAGAATCTCTGCTCCTGCTCCCCACTCATATTGTCACTAGGGAAGTTATTTTGCCTCTCCAGGACTCACTTTCCTCATGGGCACAATAAATTATTTGGATTATGTAATCCCTAGTAATAGTTCCTTGATTGTGACTAGGTTGCCTATATTATAGTTAAGTGCAAATAAAGGAGTTTACAGTAAGATTATCCCTAAGCACTCTCTACATCACCTATACATATAATTTATGTATAGGAATATTCACCTTTTTTACTGCACAATTCTCCAAGTTTGACAAGTGCATACAGTCATGCAGTCACCACCATAATTAATACATATACCAATTCATCACCCACAAAAATTCCCTAGTGTCCCTCTCTAGTCAACACCATTGCACCTGGAAACTGCTGATATGTTTTCCATACTTAACAGTAGTTGCATAGATTTGAAAATATCAAACAGGGCAGCCTGGGTAGCTCAGTGGTTTAGTGCCACCCCCAGCCCTGGGCGTGATCTTGGAGACCAGGGATCAAGTCCCATGTCGGGCTCCCTGCATGGAGCCTGCTTCTCCCTCTGCCTGTGTCTCTGCCTCTTTCTTTTCTCTGTGTCTCTCATGAATAAATAAATAAAATCTTAAAAAAAAAAAAAAGAAAATATCAAACAAATACAATTACATACTATGTAGCCATTTGTGTCTGGCTTCTTTCACTGGGAATAATGAATTTGAAATTCATCTAAATTATGGAATGAATTCATAGTTCATTCTTATTTTCTCTGATTTTATCTGTAATTTTCATCAATTTGAGTATTATGTGAGATGTTGTTTTTCTGGGCTTTATTCAGTTTAGTGTTCTCAGATCTCCGATCTGTGGTTTAGAGTGTCTCTTTAGTTTTGGAAAATTCATTGCCATTATTTTCTTCACATATTTATTCTACACCTCCTTCTTTTTTTCTCTTTCTCGTAAGGGAGTCAGATTATATGTATACTAGGTGATTTTATATTATTTCATGGCCTTGGAATGCTCTGATGTGTTCCCTCCCTAATTTTTCTTCACTTCAAGTTTTACTATTGTATAATTTCTATTGACATATTTTCAAGTTCATTGATTCCTTCATCTGTGTCAAGTCTACTGATGGATATTGAAAAGCATTTTTATGTCTTTTTATTTCTGCCCTTTTTAACTGAGGTATAATTGGTGCATAGTATTTTATTAGGTTCAGACGTACAGGATAATGATTTGATATTTGGATACACTGCAAAATGATCACTGCAATATCTTAGGTTTCCCATATAAAATTATGTAATTTGCAATACTTTATTATTGATGATTGTCACCAATACTGTATATTAAATCCCCATGACTTATTTTTTTATTTTAAATATTTATTTATTTTAGAGAGAGAGAGACAGAGAAAGAGTACACATGCGCACATGAGTGGGGTGAGAGTCAGAAGGAGAGGGAGAGTATCCTCAAGAAGACTCCCTGCTGAGTGCAGAGCCTGATATGGGGCTTGATCCCAGGACCCAGAGGTAAAATCAAGAATTGGACACTTAACCATCTGAGCTACCCAGATGCTCCATGAATTATTTATTTTTTAACTAGAAGTTTGTACCTCTTGACTCCCTTCTCCCGTTTTGCAACCCCCATGTCTCTCCCATCTCACAACCACCAATCTGTTCTCTATATCTGTAATTTTTGTTCTGTTTTTTAGATTTATAAGTGAGATCATGGGGTATTTGTGTTTTTCTGTTGGACTTATTTTACTTAGAATACCTTCAAGGTCTATCCAGGTTGTTGCAAATGGCAAGATTTCTCTTTAATGGCTGAGTAGTATTCCATTGTGTATATATGTATGCACATACACATATGCATATAAATATAATACATATATAATATAATATATGCCATATATAAATATTATATATATGTTATATATAAAAATCACATTTTTTATTCATTTATCAGTGGTTCTTAGGTTGTATCCATATCTAGGCTAAGTGCAGCAACGAACATGAGGATGCACATATCTTTTTGAATTAGTGTTTTCACGTTCTTCAGATATCCAGAAGTGGAATTACTGGATAATATGGGTAGCTCTATTTTTATGTTTTTGACAAACCTCTATAGTATTTTCCATAGTGACTGTACTATTTGCACCCCTATCAACAGTGCATTAATGTTCCCTTTTCTCTACATCCTCATCAACACTTGTTATTTTGTCTTCTTGATAATAGCCAACTTTGACAGGTATGAGATGTTATCTCATTGTGGTGTTGATTTCATTTTCCTGAAAACAAATGATGTTGAGCACTTCTTTATTTGCCTATTGGCCATCTGTATGTCTTCTTTAAAAAAAAGTTCTGCTCAGATCACCTGTCCATTTTTTAGGTGGATGATTTTTTTTTCATGTTATTAAGTTGCATGGGCTTTTTAATAGACTTTGAATATTAACCCCTATTGGATATACAACTTGCAAGTATCTTTTCCCGTTTAGTATGTTGCCTTTTTGTTTTGTTGACCATTTCCTTTGCTGTGTAGAACCCTTTAATTTGATGCAATCACATTTGTTTAATTTTTCTTATTGCCTGTCTTCGGAGTCAGATCCCAAAAAGATATTGCTAAAAGCAATGTCAAGGAACTTACTGCCTATGTTTTCTTCTAGGAATTTTATGGTTTCTGGTCTTATATTCAACTTTTAATCCAATTTGACTTAATTTTTGTGTATGGCATAAAACAGTGGTCCAGTTTCATTCTTTTGCATGTGGCTGTCAAGTTTTTCTAGCACCATTTATTGTGCAGAGACTGTCTTTTCCCCATTATATATTGCTTCCCTTGTTGTAAATTAATTGACCATATATGTGTGGGTTTATTTCTGGGCAACTAGTTGGTTCCATTAATTTTTGTGTCTGTCTCTGTGCTAGTACTATACCGTTTTGGTTATACAGCTTTATAGTATAGTTTGAAATCAGGGATTGTGATACCTCTGGCTTTGTTGTTTCTCAAAATTTCTCTGACTATTCAGACTCTTCTGTAATTCCATACAAACTTTAGAAGTATTTGTTCTCATTCTCTGAAAAATGCAAATGCCACTGAAATTTTTAATAGGGATTATGTTGAATCTGTAGATTACTTTGGGTAGTAGTGACATTTTAACAATATTAATTTTTCCAGTCAATAAACTTGGAATATTTTTCCATGTGTGTCATCTTCAGTTTCTTTCATCATCTTCTTATAGTTCAGTGTACAGGTCTTTTACTTCCTTGGTTAAATTTATTCCTAGATATGTTGTTCTGTTTGATGTAATAGTAAATAGAATTGTTTTCTGAATTTCTCCTCTGACAGCTTGGTATCAGTGTATACAAACACAATGGATTTCCGTATGTGAATTTGTATCCTGTGACTTTGCTGAATTCATTTATTACTTTTAGTAGTATTTTGGTAGAGTCTTTAGGGTTTTCTATGTATAGTATAATGTCATCTGCAAATAATGACAGTTTTAATTCATCCATACCAATTTAGATGCCTTTTATCTCTGTTTCTTGTCTGATTGCTGTGGCTAGAACTCCAGTATTATGTTGAATAAAAGTGGGGAGAGTGTGCATCTTTATCTTATTTCTGATCTTAGATGAAAGCTTTCCTTTTTTCAACAGTGAGTATAATATTAGCTATAGGTTTATCATTTATGGCCTTTATTATATTGAGGTACATACTCAGTTTGTAGAGAGCTTTTATCATAAATGGATGTTATATTTTGCCATGCTTTTTCTACATCCATTGAGATGATCATATGATTCTTATCCTTCATTTTGTTAATGTGGTATATTTATAACTTAATACATATTTAAAACTTAATTTACTTTCATTGGACAAATGATAGCCCCTTCTTTTACATTTCTTCTCCTTTGGATTTCTTTTGTGATTTTTATTTTATGGAAATGCACAGATTGCATTAAAGTACATCTACTTCAATCCCTGTCTTTCTTAATAGAAGAAAGAGAATTGAACTTAAAATTACACACACACACACACAAAAATAAAAAATAAAAAATAAAATTACACACAAATTTGAGAATGTAACAGAGTGGCCCGAATCACAGAAATGTCATCAGTCATGTATGACAAAGAAAGACAGAGGTCGGAAACCATTGCTCTAATCAAAGTAATTTGATGAAGTTATCCTCTATTCAGCTTTATAGCTAAAGCACAGTAGATGACTAGATGCACACAGGAAAAAAGTAGCCCTTATTGTTCCATGCCTTGAAAGACTTACCAGCACACAGGCCTCCATCCAGTTAGACATGCCAACTTCCAGGACTTCAAACAACGATAACCAAATACAAATGCTATCTCTTTAGAAACTCTTGTTCTAGGTAATTTCCTTCATTAGTACTAATCTTAGTGCCAACCCAGGTCATCCATAAACAAGAACCAAATGTGTATATCTTTCCTGACATTGCCCTTTTAATGGGAAAAAGAAATGCCGGTCTTTGATTAACATTATATTGCTGAATTTGATCACAAGGCAATCTTATTGTTCAGACTCTATTGAGCCAAAATAAGGGGCTTGAATTTTTTTCCTTTGGCATTCTATTACATCAGTGAATAAAGGTGTAGAGGAAGGAAAGGAAGCTTCTAATGTGAAGCCAAGGAAACAATGAACGTGAAGGAAAAGAAACAATATCTAAAAAAGTGAAACAATTTATGAAGTGGAACATTTTTATGCTGAAGAAAGGTCTAGAATTTCTACATACATGCTAGTAAGAGCTTTAGAACAGTATATGAGTATACTTAGGTGAGTAAGGAAACACTTAAGGGAGAAAATTAGTGAGGAAATAACTGTTTAGTGTACTAAATGTTTTCCTGTTGACCTGAAAGAGTTAATGCTAACTCTACAAGCTTAAATTATTCTCAGGGAGATTATTTTAAGCAAATATTCTCTGATAATATGATATACTCTTCACCTTCATTTCTCACACAGTTAATGTAGAGTCATTTTATAATGAACTCTACAAGACAACCAAATTGTTTCATTGCATCATAATTTTGTGATAATGTATTTGCTACTAGACATTACACTTTCAGTATACTAGAACTATAGATAAAATCTAGCTAATTCAAGTGCTTCTGTAGTCAATATTCAAGCTAATGGAACTGTTTAAAGGAGAAACAGAAATGTGGTATGTACAAGCCACTGTCACCCATCAATTGTCTAGATTTCTCAAATTCTTTGCCTTGGTTATTTTATTCAAGTTTTATTCAGGTTAGTGACGTGGCTTCTGGAATAGAGAATAAATAATAGGAAAGTTTAATAGTAAGTGCAATGTGGTGCCAGTAAAAAACTGCAAAAGATCTTGTTCTCCCCTCCCTGTTCACACTGAGGTCCATATGGTCAAACAATATTTTTTTATAATGCCATGACTATTATATAAGCAAGGACCAGAGAAAGTATTTACATTATGGGGAATTTACCATGTGCAAGGCATTGTAACCCGATATCATTACCATATATTGCCAGTTGAAAATTTTCTAACAGAATCTGCCTATAAAATGAAAGCACAGTGGCCATAACTGATATTCTAAAAAGCGAAAACATCCTAATGCAGATTAAAAGGAGCTGTCATTAATACTTCTATGGGTCTAGGGAAACAAATATATTTTAACTACAATTGCTGCATTAAGTTTCGTTTGAGGTGGATGCTGATCTAGTCACCTCTTAATGTGAACATCCCCATACCCCCACCCTCACCCCTTCTACATTCCATGCAGTAAATTTCTTCCTCTATGTTCTGTTTTACTGTATTCATATGTATTCATATGGTTACTATTGTGTTTGTCCAATTCTATTTTTTTTTTTACATATGTATTGTGAGCAAGTAGACTATAAATATTAGTTTTGTTAATTATTGCATTTCCCATCAGCCTAAATGATGTCAGGGGCTGAACCAAACTCTGAATGGAGACAAGGAACTTAGAGCCTATGGAAGGAGAGGCAAAAGAACATAAAAAGACATGCTAAAGGAAATGAGGACCATAACTTTGGGTATTATGGGAAGAACAACATCACCTTTCCTCAGAGAGTCAAAGAAGGTTTCCTGGAGAAGAGAATTGACTATAAACTAGTATAGAAGGCTAACTAGATTACTAGTTAGTGAGATGAAGAGATAGAAAAAAATAATTCTGGGCAGAAGGGAAAGCATAACACTGTGCACATCATAAGATAAAAATTCCAATAATTCTAGATTATACTGAAGACCAAATGACAAGAAAGGAAGCCACACATCATCATTTAGGAGGTACACAATGGAAGTTGCTGTAGAAGTTGTTAAAAGAACTTAGACTTTATTCTTTATTGATGGGTAGTCAGAGAGATTTTTTTTTAAGGTAGAGAAAGGTCAGATAGCTATAGCTACTGTGCAGCTGTGGAAAGGATGACTTTGAAATGAATAATATTGAAAACCAGGAGCCTAACTGGTTTTAATGGTTTTAGTAATCCATGTGAGAAATTGAAGTGGCCTGAAGTAAGGTGATAATGGAAGTGAAGAGACAGACGGGGCTGTGCTTGGTTCTCTACTTTGGCTTCACATCAGAACACCTAAGGATCTTGTAAAAAATCTGATGCCTAGTGCACTCCCCTCCTCTGCAGCAAACAATTTAAGTCAACATTTAAACGGAAACATTAATATTTTCAAAAGCTGTGCAGCCAAGGTAGTGAACTCCTGGACTAGACATACTTTTAGGAGGTAAAAATAGCAGGTCTTGATGATGGATTGATAAAGGAAAGAGACAGGTGTTAAGTATAAAACCAGATTTCTAGTTTGGGAGACTGGGTAGATGCTAATACTAGATAGTACAATCTGTGTTTTCTAGCCTAGTCATAGCCATGTATTAAGTGGATATAAAAGTTAGGAACCCCAAGACAGACACAGTCCTATTAGAAACCTCCAGAGTTCTAGAAACTTGTCTCTATTGACCACTGGTCTGTCAAAAACAAAAACAAAACAAATAAACAAACAAACAAACAAAAACAAACAAAAAACCCTGAAGTACCCATGGCCTGTCTCCTATTGGAGAATCCTGGTTGCCAACACTAAATGTCTGTTTATCTTTACTTTTTTTCTCCTTGAAACAAAGATTTTCAAGAAATATTCAGTGAAATAAAGGTTGGTAAGCTGCTGAGAGTGGTGTTTGAACATGGGAATTTGAGCAGATGGACTGGTGGGCCTCTACCACCCTTCCCTCACTTAAGCAGAACAGCTTCGTTTTATTTCTATAGATATTAAGATGCTGCACAATATTTTATTTTAAGAAAAGGTATGCTAAAATTAGTTTGAAAACATCTGTGCCAGTAGATGGTGAGTGGGAATGGATTAATCAGATAGAGTAAATGCTATTGATTTTATTGCTTTAAAGTTTAAGGGGATTATTAAAATGATTTTCAAATTGCCAAGGCAGGCTGAGTCACACCCTGGAGACAGCCATATATGTTGCCTAAAATAAGGTTGGCTGATGCTAGAGTAGACAGTTGGTATTTTTTGATTTAGCTCTTAAACTTCCTTTTTGTTCAGTTTTCTGGCTCTACTCCTGATTGGTAGTTAACCTTAGCTAGATACCCTGTTTCTCTAGACTTCAAATCTGGATCTTCCCCTTGGTACCTTATTTCCATGAGAGATAGCTTGATGAATCTCCACATATTCTTTTGAAACACTTAAAATAAGTTATATTTTTTCTTTGAATAGATATATAATAGCAAAAGGTACAAGAAGGAATAAAATAAAAGTAAGTCTTCCCCCAAATGGATCTTCTAGCAAATGAGTTTTCTTCTCCAGGAGCCAGTAGATTCTCATGTCCAATTGAGAAAGACATCTCTGCATGTAGACAAGTCTTCAGGTGTGTTTTATTTTTTTTCTTTTTAACAAATAAACAACATTCTCATCTATCCTTTGCTTTTGTCACTTAGCATATATCCTAAGGATTATTCTATATCCATATATAATGATCTTCTTCATTTTTTAAAGCAAATTCTTCTATATAGACATATACAGTAATTGAGCTAATCAGACATAGTATTTCACATGTTTTTTTATATTGTTCTATTACAAACAATGCTGCAGTGAATATATGCATATACTTATACAAGCATGCCTATGGGACAAATTCCTGGAAGTGGAATTGCTGCTTCTGCACCAAATTTCCATAGATATTGCCAAATAATTTCCATAAATATAGCACCATTTTATATTCCTAGAAAAATATACAAAAGTGCCTATTTCCCATACCCTCTTCAACACAATGTGTTTGAAAATATTTTAAACTCTGCTAATTTAAAAAAATTATAACTTTAACTTATATTTATCTTATTATGAATAAGTTTGAGCATATATTTTTATATGTTTAGGGGTCCAATTATATTTGCATTTATCTGACCTGTCTACATCTTTTGCCCATTTTAACTTGAGTTGCTGTTATTTGTTCTTACTGATTTATAGAAAACTTTTAACTATTAAGAAAATCAACTTCCTCTTGGAAACTAGAATAGGAAGTTTTCATTTTATTTCTTTTTTTTGTAGTTTTGCTATAAAAGATAGTTTTAGAATTATATAGTCAAAATCGTTTTTTTCCTTTTTGTGATCTTTTTATTCCATAACTTAAAAGAATAAAAATAACTTTCACATTCCAAGAGAAAGTAAAATTTTTCCAATGTTTCTTCTTATAAGTTTATTTTTCACATTTAATTTCTTAATGCACCTGGAATTTATTTTTGTATAACTTGGTAAGAAAGGATACTTCTACTTAGTCATCTAGGTGTCCCAATTAAATTTATTAATCATCTATCTTTCCATTTATGATTTCAAAAATTAAGTTTATCATAGTTAAGTATTCCTATATATTTTTATCTATTTCTAAACTTTTAGGACTATTCCATTGATCTATTAGTGTACTAGTACATCACTGTTTCATTTAGAAGATATAGTTAAATATCTAATAGGACTATCCCGCATTATACTCCTTTTTGAAAAATTTCCTGGATTAATTTTTTTTTTTTTGCTTTTTAAAATATAGTGATTAAAATCATCTTGTCTAAATCCCATTGGAATATTTATTGAAATCATAATAATTTCACACGTTAATTTCATGATATTTGACATTTCTGATCAAGAACAAGATACACTTTTAAGTCTCCTTGTAAATCCTTCAGCAACTTTTAAAGTTTTACTTTATCTAGAACTTGATCACTTCTTAACAAGTAAATTCTTGGGCGGTTTTTTTCATTTTCTTTTTATTTTTTATTTATTTTTATTTATTTTTTAAAAAGATTTTATTTGTTTATTCATGAGAGACAGAGAGAGAGGCAGAGACACAGGCAGAGGGAGAAGCAGGCTCCATGCAGGAGCCCGACGTGGAACTCGATCCCGTGACTCCAGGATCACGCCCTGAGCTGAAGGCAGACGCTCAACCACTGAGCCACCCAGGCATTTAAATTACTTTTGTAAATGAGGTCTTTTCTTTAATTATGCGTGGTCTGTCTAAATGTTTCTTTTTTTTTTTAATTTTTATTTATTTATGATAGTCACAGAGAGAGAGAGAGAGGCAGAGACACAGGCGGAGGGAGAAGCAGGCTCCATGCACCGGGAGCCTGATATGGGATTCGATCCCGGGTCTCCAGGATCGCGCCCTGGGCCAAAGGCAGGCGCCAAACCGCTGCGCCACCCAGGGATCCCCTGTCTAAATGTTTCTATCTCTCATATGGTTATTTGATAATTTTCCTTTAGTGTATTCAAGTAGAAACAGTGTGATACACTTGTAGGGTATAGTGTGTGCTCATGTGCATATGTTAATTTTCATATCTACCCTATGAGAGGTTTATAGCATTTATCTTACACTTAGTGCAAATGTATACTCAAATGTATTACTTGATCACTTCAAATATTGTTATGAAAGTGGCCAAAAAGTTCATTGATTAGTAAAAGAGATATCAGAAATATATATTACCTACTTAGATAAATGGTGTTTAAGATATGTGATAAGGCTGAAGAGCTTTTAGGAACCCCAGTGCCTAGCATGAATGAGGTAAGAGAATCGCAAGTAAAGGAAGCCCAACTTTGTAGCAGAACATGAGATATAGAGCCGTGTGCACTTTGTATTCCTCTACTTAATGGAGCTTTCCATGAAATGACCCAACTGACTGGCCCTTCCGCCAGAATGCCATTATGTCCACTTCAGAGTGGCCCTTTTGAGTTAGATATTGTTCAGACTGTATCTTGCTTTGAGAATTGTCAGTTACATGACAATTATTTGAGTGATTGCTGGTAATTGCTTGTTCCTTTGTCAGAACTTCTTTTGAGGCATAATTTCATTATTATGTGCCATGGGGCAATAGAAACTGATCAAGGTTGGTGTCCTGATGATTTTGCACAAATCGACAGAGGCCACATGTGGAGGTTTAACCACAGCCAATCTTGGCAGAATGCCCTGTGATCATCCTAAAACATGAGAGCATATGAGTCTTTTGAGTTGTTGCTATAAGGCCATTTCTTATCTGTTTATCTCACAGGGATACTCTTTGAGATAGTTTCTCACCCTCTCCCAGATTCTGAGAAGGCATGAGGATTTTAGTCTTGCTCTCATCCTTACATTATAGCTGCAAACTATACAATGTGTTAGCTCCTGTGTTCAACCAGCTCCTCAGCAAAAAAGTGTCCTACCATTTATGTTGCATTGTCATTTGTCCCTTTCTATTTTGGTGTTGTCATGTGGAAGAAGAGATGTAATGAGCTGTGACCTGTGTTGTTCTTCTTTTGATTATCCAAGGAAGTAATACAATATCTAAATCTGAAAAGGACTCAGTGTTTATTTTCTTTATTTGTCTATTTATTTTTTGTAAAGATTTTATTTATTTGAGAGAAAGAGAGAGAACACGAGTGAGGGGGAGGGGCAAAGGGCGAGGGAAAGAATCTCAAGCAGACTCCCTGCTGAACACAGAGCCTGACATAGGCCTTGATCCCAGGACCCCAAGATCACTACCTGAGCCAAAGGCAGACGCTTAACCAACCGCGCCACCCAGGAACCCCTCATTGTTTCTTTACCATCCAAATCTCTTCGAATTGCTAGACAAGTTTTAGAGGAGTGGAGATCTAACTTCAAACTTTAATGATTGGAAGCTACTGCTTTTTCTTGAAATAATCTAACAACTGTTGAATCAACAAAATAGTTTTAGATCGTAATATTGATATATATGAAGAATATTGCTTTTTATACATTATTATTATTTTTAATCCAGCCACTTTATTAAATTTTCTTAACATGGATAGTATATTTTTTTTCCTTGGGTTTCCTAGTCTCTATTGTTCTGTGATGACAAAGGACACTCTGTTAAAAGTTGTCCTTAACTACTTGATTGTACTTAACTTCTATATAGTTTATTCTCATTATTTGTAGTAATCATGCTCTGTAAAGTTCCTATGAACAATGAAATAGTGAATGTTAAAGTATTTGTTTCTCTATCATCTTTGTTTCTTTCTTTGTTTCTTCCTTGTTTCTTTGTTTCTTTCATCTATATCTGTACCTACCTAACATAGATTATAATATTAAATCCTAAAAACAACTCATTCAGGTAGATTCTAATTTCTTTATTCTACAAAAGAGAAAACAGGATTCAGGAGTGTTAAGTGAATTGCCTAAAAACACCCCCAGCAGATCCCATTCAACTGGCCCCAAGGTAGAGTTCCTTGAACTGCACTGCACTGCTCCCTGCCATCTCCACAGTTGGTCATCTCTGTATTAGGACCGAAACAAGACAGTGTTGCCTTGTTCAACCTCAGATGGGAATATGTATGTAAGGCAACTTAATTTTTTTTGCTATTTTTTGCATGTCTCCAAATGACCAGGAAAGTGCTGGCCACATTCATTTTGAGGTTATGAATAAATTTTAGGTAGCAGGCCAATTCACAAATGTATGCATGGGTTCTAATCCCAAGAAATACGCCAGTCTTCACATTTGGGGAGGAGATTAGCGACTAAAGGCTGTTAGGAGAGACCCAAATTCTGAATTTGATCAGATGTACTTGGATATAGGGGCTGCTGAAACTTTAGCTCCAGAATATTAGTAACTGATCGATGAACTGATAAGATAAAAGTCTGGAACCAAAGAAAAGTGTTCCGCTAACTAAGTAGTGCTTGTGATTTACAGGAATCAACCAGGGTAAAGAAAAGGTATTCTATAGGACAAAGACTAGATATTGTGTAATAATGTGATTCACAATAGAAATATATCTAATTAATATGGACATAAAAATAATGTTAAAATTCAAGGGGAGAAAATAAAGTAATAAATATTCATATTATCAATAAAATAAATTTAAAAACTCAGAATATTTTTGCTTAGCATTTCAAATGAACAAAAGTAATGAAGGAGGAAAACTGTAATTGTCAATGACTTCAGATAAGATGTCCAATCACCCAACTCCAAACATGGTGGGGTCATTCAGTTTGCCATTCACAGGCAGAGAAATGTTTTTCCATGAATTATCAAGTATATAGTTATAGGACCCTGTGGGGCATTTAGAAGATATTTTTAATGGTTTAAACCCTGTACTTACTTGAAGGGGAAACTCCTTAGCAAGCAGTAGTATAAATTTATTTGACTAATGTATTCAGTCTTCATTTTATGTTACAGAAAGTATAATCTTATGCTGGTGGAATATAATTAGTGTGAGTGGGTTTAAATGCAATTAAGAAGATAATATTTAGCTATAATCAACAACTCAGTTGAAGCTTTAGTGACCAAAAAGGCAACATGAAAATACTTTGGCAATATCATAACAAATTCAAGAAATTCTCTTTTCCCTACTTCATAATATTCCCTAGGACTAGATTATAGTAAATGGTGTCAGCAAATGCCTTAGTTCCTAGACTCCCAGGTGGTTTACCTTTGGCAATTATTCTCTATTCAGTGCCTATGGAGAACTCTGCATCCTTGTATTTTAGGATTTTAAAATAGTGATGAAGACACACAAAGATGATAAGATGACCAACAATGTTTTTAAGGCCTAATGAGAGATACAGGTATAATGCTTTGAAATTAAAGACCAGATCTTGTGCAGAAATGTTATAGGGTTGGGATAGCATTTACCAGAAAAATAATAAGTCAGGTTTTAAGATGGATCTTAAAAGGATTCAGCTTTGGCATAATAACCACCTATTGCTAATAGCCAAATCTGCAATCATAGGTAAATTCAGACTTCCTTTAAGACCTTCCCATTATCCTTTTCTTCCTCAGGATCCTCTTACAGTCTACTTTTATAGCTGGAAAATGCTTCACTCTAGCTAAACAAATAAAAACAAGATCTACTCTGATTGCAGAAGGCACTACATCATTACTGGGGGCATGTTTTTGTATTTAAACACAAAATGTAAGTTAGCACTCCCTTCTAAGAACTCTAGATCAGATGAACTTGATTGTACAGAATATGTAGTAGAAAGCAACAAGAAATCACAGGCAGCATAAATCCAAAATGGAAATACTGACTAGTCTGTCAAATGTTTGAAGACCAACATTGGTGCTTCTTTGGTTCATGTAAGGGCCCAAAAGAATCAGAAGATGAATTAGAGAAAGCTCCAAGGAACAAGCTACCCTGGCTTACAAGGAAGCAATATAGAATATTTAATTATTAAAAATTAATGACTAAGGAAAAACACTAAACATAATATCCATGTCTATTGCCAACAAAATGTTTTGAAGTCCCTGAAATTCTATTTCCTAGATGAAGGAATGATAACTTAGATGTTTCATTACAAGTCAGACAAATTTATTGAAAAAACTGCCTCACTTAAAAATTTGAAATATTATATAAGCAAAAGAAAACATTTTAATGTAAATTAGAGAATAGAGTTTCAATCTTGAATATGATCTTGGTCACTCTCTTCTTCCCACTATACTCCTTCTCTCTTTTCTAGTTGTTTTCTCCAGAAAGCAATCTGGAATTCATTACATCCAGGCAAACCAGAATTCCTCTGTGACTGTGATGATTTGGTTCTCCTAAAAAGATTTCTAAAAATAGAGAAATCTGAGAAGGAAGCTTGGTGGATTCTTAAATAGGTTTTAAGAAAAAGTATATAAAACTTGGAAACAGGCAAAAAAAAAAATTAGATGTTCTTTCAGTGCAGTGGTGGGCTTGCATTTGATTGACCCTCTCTTGACTGTTTTAATGCAACTCTGTAAGGCCAAGATGAAATAGAAGGTTTTAGCTCAGTAAAGCTGCAGATAATTTCTGTCTTGTAGAAAACAAGACCTCAAAGATTGCAATTTAATATTTTCTAGGTCTTTAAACTATGTTGTATTGAGTCCAATTGTCTTTCCTAACATTTCATTATTAAACCACTTATGAATATCCACTTCCTCAAATTCTCATTTAGCTGGTCTCAATAGCCTACTGATTATCCCCTTCATTTAATGTGTTCATTTTATATTTACATGGTCATAATTTTACATTTTTGAAAGTCATACTTTAACAAGGTCCTTATAGGTGTTTATTGATTTGGTGAAATTATTAATTTGGTGAAACTACCTCACTCAAGAATCATGTCTTTAGTTTGAATACTGTATTCAAGAGCAGGTCACCAAGGTCTTGAGGAGTGATTCATGCTAACCAATCTTCAAAACTGGGCTAACAGTAACTTGTAACTGAGCCAGTTACAAACATATTTATTGACAACAGGAGATAGGTTTTACTTGTTACTAAAAGACTTGGATTGGCTGAATAGACTCTTTACTTCTGGCTATCAAGAAACCCCGAAAGCCATGTTAACTTATTAAAATATTGCTTGGGGAGAAAAAATTAGAACAGTAGGAATTGAGATATCTTGAATGAAATATCTGTAGAAAGCCAGCCAATATTTTTCTTCTGTCCCGTTGTGCTTGCTAGTCTCCATTTACCATTGAGCCTACCCTTCCCTAATTTGTACTATGCCCCACAAGGCTAATCTCTATGGGAGATCAGTCCTTCCAGTTAGTTTCAAGTTGCATTCAGCCAATGAGAATCACCAACAGGAGACTGGAGTATGGGAAGAAAGGAAGGTTGAGGAAATTTTTTCCTCTTCTTTTCCAGCTTCCTCTCACTACCACTAACACTGCTACCATGAGTCCTTACCACTTTGGCTTCATCTATCATTAGGGCTCTGTAATTTTTTTTTCCCTTTTTCCTCTTGTATACAGTAAATGGTAGTCTTTGGGTGCCTCAAAATCTTTTGTCCATTCGTTTAATCTGGGAATGGTTCTAAACACTATGTAAAATTTTACATTAAAGTCTCTTTATTTGAACTCTCTCTCCTCCTTAACCAGCCCACCAAAGAGATGCCAGTCAGTTCTTCATTCACCATCTGCTTATATTAGTTCTCTCTTTATAACATTTACAACCCACCTTAATTCTATTTTTGCTGCATGCATTGTCTCCTGCCATCCCAAAGTACTAAAGCAGTATTTCAAACTACATACTCAATTGAAATAGGTGTCTCCAAAAACATTCCATATTCTTTCATGCACATTCTATTCTGTGTTCCTTAAATACCCATTTCCCTATTTTTCCCACCTGTAAAAAGATTAATCATCGTTTCTACCAAACCCTGATTTTCAAAGACTGTCATGGTCTATAATGTAATAAATTTGAAGATGAGAAATATTAATATCTTATATACCTCTCTGCACTTCAGGAACCCCTAAATATCAGTTCATAAAATTCAGCAGTAATTCAGCCTTCTTTTTGTATTTCTTTAACCTTAATCTGGTGCCACATGTCCCAGTGCACCCAAGTATTCCTCAGATCCAAATCAGAACTCACTTTTCTGTGGTTACTTTTGATTATGTGTACTTTTCCTACCTAATCAACACCTCTGAGGCCTCTCACCTGCTTGGACAACAGTACCTGTACTTAATTATTCATATCCTGTTAAAAATGAGTGATGTCTAGAAATTTTGTGTTAGTAGGCATTTTCAATATCCCTAACCATTATGATGGGACACCCCTAGAAATCCTGGCTATATTAAGTCTTAAAGAACCAGCTCAGACTGAACCCTTTCTGTGAGTCCCTTTTTTGACTGCCTTTGGTTCTGGACAGTGTTTTTTCCTTTTCAGTGTTACACTTTTTATTATTTATTTATTTTTTAATTTTTTTTAAAGATTTTATTTATTTATTCATGAGAGACACAGAGACAGAGGCGGAGACATAGGCAGAGGGAGAAACAGGCTCCTCACAGGGAGCCGGATGTGGGACTTGATCCCAGAACTCCAGGATCACACCCTGAGCCAAAGGCAGATGCTTAACCACTAAGCCACCCAGTCGTCCCAGCATTACCCTTTTTAAATGTCTCTGTTATAACACTTCTCACATGACACTGTCATTATATGTTGATATATATGTATCTCTTGCTGTATTGTGAATTCTTAAAGCCTTGATCATTTTTGAGTCATCTCTATATCATCAGCCCCTAATATTGCAATGCCTGTTGCTTAAAATATGACCAATAAAACATTTGAATAAATGAAGGAAGGAAAGGTTTGAATAGTATTGATTAGGTTAGCACTTGCTTCAGTGAGATTCGGTTTGAATATACATTGTGATAACATTAATTGGACTTGGATATGTTCCCTGTCTCCTAGCCATAGGGGTACTTCCATCTGATTGATTTTTTTTTTTTCCCATTTCCAGCTTCTACTTGGTTGTTTCACTCTTAGAGAGTAACTTTATCATTTGCTTTGAGGGCATTTATTTGTATCTACTAAGACTTAGCTTGTCAGTGGGGCTGACAGGGAGCTGAGCATGTTGATAGCTTAACTTTGTGAAGTGGGAATCCTCAGTGAATCAAACATCCTATTACAATCATTTGTCACCATAGTTCAACTCAGTTCTCAGTTGAGGGACACAGATGATAACTCTTACTTGTCTAAGCCAGACCTACATTCCCCCAGTCCCTGACTGACAGACCATATACCTGAATCCACAGAGATAATATGATGACCATTAGTAGCATCTATAGTGCTTTATAAACTCCGAAGTACAAAAATCAATATTATAATTCCAAATGATACATGTGTCACTTGAATTATTTAAAAAGGACATCGAAAAAATGTACATCAATGTGATACTCTTCAGGACAAGATTGCATGCCTTCCGGGCTACTTGTGTTCCTCTTAGTCTATACAGATCATCTCATTAGTGTATTGCAGATAACTATTAATAAAATGGTCTTGCCTTCTAGGGAAGATGTGAAGAATAACTAATTAAGGAAGAATATAGAAAAAGGTGAAGAGCAACAAAATTATTACTCCTGGACATTGTCAAAATGTCAAAGAGAATGGTGTCTTAACAGTTTCCAATTCTCCTCCTGGAAATGGCCAAACTTACTTCTGTATATTAGGTTCTAGCATTTTTTTCTTGTGTAGACAATATATATATGTATTTATATTCATTTTTTAAAGTTTTATTCATTTGAGAGAGAAAGCAAGGTAGGGGGAACAGGGAACAGAGAGAGAACCTTAAGCAGACTCTGTGCTGAGTGCAGAGCCCAACTTGGGACTCAATCTAAAGACCCTGAGATCACAACCTGTGTCAAAACCAAGAGTTGAATGCTTAACTAACTGTGCCACCCAGACACCCCTATATTTATAATTATATTCTTTAGAATCACATGTCTGTTTTGCTTCCACTGGACTTGCTAATTCTTATCAAAGTCAACACAGAGTACTGGCACCCAACTCTCCCTCATTTCTGACATGTTGAGAAAACTAGAGATTGCTCTAACCTGAAACCCTGGTACTGTACTAGGCTCTACCAATAAACCATTGAGTATGATATAAAGTCTGCCTTTAGTTAGTATACAGTCCAGTATGAAAATGAAATTACAAGTTTTTTTAAGGAATGCTAATAATGTATGGACTGATTATGATTATAAATTTGTTTTTTGGGTCTATATAAGAATTTGGGGCGGGGGGGAATCCATGAGTATTCTTTATTATGTAACCAGGAACTAAGGTAGATTTCTTTCTTTCCTTCCTTCTTCCTTTCTTCCCTCCTGGCCTCCCTCCCTCCCTTCTATCTCTCTCTCTTTTTCTTTCTCCAGACTCTCTACTCTAGCTAGTGTATTCAACTTACTACACTCACTAAATGATGACCAGTTCCAACTTGGAGGAGTTGGTCAGGTCTGATGTTAGAAGTGATTCTTGTAAGAAATGAGTGTCATGAACTCTCAGGATAAGAGGTATTCTTAAGATTTATTTGACCATCCCTTTCACACAATGTAATTGAAAGTAGTTATTGACTGCACAACCTGAATCATCCAAGAGGCAGCCACTTTCTTATCAGTTAGATTGCAAAGGGTAAATAAAAATTTTAAAAAATAAAACAGTGCAAAGGCAGATGTAGCTTCAACTTTCTTTTCATCTTTCAAATCTTGGTTCAACATTTGCTGGATTCAGAGTCCATTCTCAGGAAGAGTTGTGAAATTGAGGCTATAGCCCTGCATTGCAAACATGAGTCCTTAAGTTCACTCACATCAAATGTTCTAGCTCACCTGATCACTGAGCCATGAAAACACAGACTGTTTTTTTAAGGTTATATACCTGTAACTATAGATGGAAATATTAAGAGAGGAATGGATGCTGCTAAGACAACAAAGATACAGAGACACAAAGAGCCTGATTGTAGTGGCTACTTATCAGGCCTCAGTGGATCCAGTCATTCTTGTCTTTACACATAAAGGACTCTCCTCTAAATTTCAAGTGCTTCTTTGACAATGTGGCTGGTTTTGATTTTCTTCATGCTACAGTAGTTGGCCATTTTGCCTTCCTGGTTAAGTTACCCTATCCATTCCACAAGACTTTGAGTTCCATAGCAGATTATATTCCTTTGTATTATCCTAAATACATTGAATGGGGCTAAATACACAATAAATAGGTGGTAAATAGATGATGAATTGGTATAAATTGCTATCCAGTAGATTATTTTCCCCTATCAGAAGGCAATATATCTTTTTCAGTTTATTCTTCCTATACTAAGCAGAGATATCCAAGATCTGTGGTGATTTAGAGCCTGTTCCAACTGCTTGACTTTGAATTTATCATTTAGTTTTGGATTTTTGCTTTTTTTAAGGGAAAAAACTCACATTTGGAACACATTTTTGTTCTGCATGCATAATTAAAATTTAAGTAGTAGTCATTTTCATTTCGACTATGTCAACTCAATTAAAATATTAATTTGTGTGATTCTGTTTGTATGCCTAATGCAGATTGAATTTGTAGCTAAGATCATAGATTCCATTAATGATGTAGAAGCCATAAGAGTAATAACATTAGGAATTATAGATGCTCAGGAAGGGAAAATGAACTTGTTTTAGAAAAATAAGTTCCTGAATCTCTATCTTTGACATTTTTTTCTTCCCTTCCTGCCCACACACACCTGTCGGTGACTATGGGAACACACTTAACAAAAAGGAAGAAACTGCAGATTATCTTTGAGCATTTGTATATTGCCAGTAACATTAAGCCATACCATAATTTTGTTGCATGGATCCAACCTTTGAGTGAACTTTCAATATTTGGATGAAATGGGGAACATTCACACAATAATAACAATGCTGCCAGCATGCCTCTCTGAGATCATCTGTAGACCATACTCCCTGGACCTGTATGGTCCAGCCACACAGAACTTTCAGCACCTGGAACATACCACAGGGTGATGCCATGTGCTGTCACCTCTGTCTGGAACGCTCTTTCCTTTTTTTCTTTTTTTTGGATGGATAACTCTAACCCAGACTGCAGCTCCCACCACAAATATCACTTGCCCAGATGCTTTTCCTGATGCATCATACCCAGTTAAGCCATTGTGCTTTAGCATATTATAGTTTCCTTCCTGGTGTTTGCCCAAGTTTATAATTAAATGCTTACCTTCATATTTATTTAGTTGATATCTGACTTTTATACTACAACAAGTCAGAAAACAACATCTATTTTGTTTACAATTATATAGCCACAACACAGAGCAGTTTATCTGTCACAGCTGCCTAATAATTATTTCAGTTTCTTACTGAGTAATCACGGTAGCCATCTAAGGCTGACTGTGGTATAGTTTCCAAAGGTGAGTGCCATTAATATCTTCCCTTCCTGTATGTACCTCCTACACCACCCATCAAGAGATGGAATTAGTTTTCTTTTCCTTTAAATCTGAGGATTTAAATTCCTCTGGCCTGAGGACTTGGCTTGGTCAATAGAATGTATAGGAAGTAATGTGTGCCAGTTTCAGACCTAGCTTTTAAGAAGTCTGACATCTTCCTCTTCCTCTCTCTTGGAAACTAGCCACACAATGAAAGAGAAACCAGTAAAGACTATCAGATAATGAGACATTAGACATAGACAGAGACAGAGACAGAGGCAGAGATTGCATGAAAGAGTTTTAATGTATCAGACATGTTTGGGAAGCATTCTTGGACCTTCCAGTCCAAACCAGCTACTAACTCAATGCAGCGAAGATAACATCCACAGCCAATGCCAAGTGTGACAAAAAAAAAACAAAGACAAAAACAAAAACAAAAACCTCCCTGCTGAACTCTGCTTAAATCCTTAACACCAGAATCATAAGAAATAAGAAATAATAAATTGTTCTTTTAAGTTCAATGTGTTCTGTTGGAAGTAATAGAAAACTGGGATGCCTAGGTGGCTCAGTGGTTTGGTGCCTGCCTTCGGCCCAGGGTGTCATCCTTTGAGTCCTGGGATGGAGTCCCACATCAGGCTCCCTGCATGGAGCCTGCTTCTCCCTCTGCCTGTGTCTGACTCTCTCTCTCTCTCTCTTTCTCTCTCTCTCTCTCTCTCTGTGTCTCTCATGAATAAATAAGTAAAATCTTAAAAAAAAAAAAAAGAAGTAATAGAAAACTGAAACTGTGATCCACTAGGAATCTTCATCATCTCTTTTAAAGAAGAGAAAAGCTAATTTCAGAAAAGTTTAGGCAAACTTCTCAAGGTCGTGTAGTTAGTAGAAGGTAGAACCCAGAGAGTATTGCACATTTAAAAACATTCTTAATTTAGGGTTTTATCTTTAATATCACATGCACTTCATGGCCAAATATATTCTCCAGGTTCCTAAACAACTGCAATGTTGGAAATATGTATAGTATTTTGTAGCATACAGTCCATAATAGCAGGCTGATTGAGTGATTTGTGAAATGGCAAAATCAGTAGGCTAAGAGTCAGAAGACCTGGTTAAGGACCAAAGTCATGGTCCTCCGCTTCAAGCACAGTTACTTCATCTGTAAAATAAAGATGCTAGCACTCATCCCCAATAACTGTGATAAACATTAAATAAGGTCATGACTTTAAAGCCCTTTGTAATTTGTGAAGTGCCTTAGACATGTTAGCAAATAATTATCCTGAAATTTTAGAATCTGATTCAGAAGTGTTGAGTTGCTTAAAGGATTACCAAATTTGCGATTACCATTAACCTTTGGGGTATGATGTTTATGCTGATTCATTAGAATGAAAATAACACTATTTTAATTATGATTCTGGAGGGAACTTATGCTCTGAAGAAGAAACAAATTATTTGTCTAAATTTTAGTAGTAAGTAAATAAAATAGCCTGAATTTTTATAGGGCACAGTCTAACTGAAAGAATTCTAAAAGTTGCCCATCACTAAGACAGTCCTCCATTCTCTATATACTGTAGGCTAAAGGATGAAATTCATAGACAGGAAATACACATATCTAAAATTATAGCCTGCTAACTGCTTGATACTAAGGTACAGAGCCATCCATTAATCAAATTGCTGATTTTTGCTGAGAACTGAAGTAAGAAGAGCTAGTTCAAAGTACTAGATATTTTTAAAAAGGACCAATCCCTCAGTGCTTGGTTGTGAAGAGGAAATGAAGAGAAGGTAAAGATAGTTGGAAGAAGACACATTTTTTATACCAATTTTATATTTTGGCCAGGCATCAGAGTATCTCAGATATCAATTATATGAAAATAATCAGTGTTATATTTTCACTAACCATTGACTTCACCTAACTTCATTTGACTCCTCAAATACTTCTGCGTAACCATTCAATTATCTGTTTCCCTTGAATACACCACACAAGGCAGAAGGGAGTACTAATCAATTTTGCAGATAAAAAAAGCCCCAGAGAATCAAAAATAGTTGTAGCTGACCTTGATGCTTTTCCTGTAGATTTGTAGACTGAAAAATAATGGCAGCGACCATGATAGACTAACTAGTCTTCCAGGATATGAATCTCTGTTGACTTTATACCCTGCAGCCATATATCATTTCCGAAACCAAACTCATCCTACTACTCTCCACCTGTCAGCTCAATGAGTAGTTCATCTTCCTCCATAGCATTAAGGGAGAGAAATCTTCTAGATGGGCAGAAAACAATTTAAACTCAGTGACACCTAAAAGAAGAAAAACAAATTGATTCTAGGCCATGTAGACTGCAGCCCAGAGATGAGGATGGAGTAGAAATTAAAACAAACTTCTAGCCATCATTTATTTTATAAATATGAAGTTTCAGAGAAAGTTTGCAGAAAGGAATGGAATCTTTGAAGACAGAATCAAACCTAAGCCCAAATTTTGTTTGTTCCACTCTGCTATGGATTGAAACATAATTGAATACTATCCTCTTGCCAATGAGGCCATTCAAGTACTTGAAAAGTAAGATTAAGTGTTTCCCAAAACTATCTATTCATTGAAAGCAACAAAGAGCTTTTCGAAAAATACAGATTCATGGTCTCGGCCCTAGGTATTTTAATTTGGAGCCAGGAAAGCCACTATACTAAAAGATCTTGAAGTTGCCTTAGTGGTCCCAAGATCTATGAGTTCTATTCATTGTCTACAAAGAGCCTATTATCTTACAGAGAAAACCACAACTTTATAAAATCTAGGGGCAAAATTGGGAAAAAAATCTTAATAGTTTTCTTTTATACCTTCCATTTACTCTGGAAGAAAGTCAGTAATTAAGAGTCACAGTGGATTTGTAAAATATAATGTCTTACTATCTTTTCAAATATAGTTTATACTTAAAAAGCACTACCAGCAAATTGTGAATCCAAATTCTTCTAGGTCCATATTCCTTCCCATTGAAGAACTGCCTTGGTTTAAAGCAGTCCCATAGCACTAAACATCGTAAGATTTAAGATAACATGGACTAGAATTTTTCTACTTCCAAGTACAACTTTTATTTCAATGTCATTTTCCCATATTCTATTGCCCTGACGTATCTTCAAAAGATCATTACTATTTGATATTTCTATGGCTACTGCTATTTACAGCTAGACATCTGCTTGGGGAAACAATGTGAAAGAATAATTTCCATTTTCTACTCAAAACTACGTGGCAGAGGGACACCTGGGTGGCCTAGTAGGTTACGCATCTGACTCTTAGTTTGGGCTCAGGTTGTGATCTTGGGGTCCTGGGATTGAACCCCTCATCAGGCTCTGCACTCAGCATAGAGACTGCTTGGGATTCACTCTCCCCTCTTCTCCTGACCTGCCTCCCCTCTGCATGCTCTCTCTCTCTCTCTCTCTCTCTCTCTCTCAAATAAATAAATTAATCTTAAAAACAACAATAACAACAACAACAAAACCATGGGGGAGAGGAAGCAGAACTGAAAGGGAGAGAGTAGCCCTAAATACAGTATAATAATTGTCCTTGGGAGTATTTGTTGTTTTTGTTCATGTGTTGGTGTCATATAAACTGGCACCAGTATATTTGGGTATTGCTATTCTTCCTCACCCCCACTTCAGTTTTGCCTACATACTACTGTCTATTAAGCCTCACCGCATTTAGGTTCTCTTAATTTAGATTAAAGCATTATGGAATTAAAGTCAGCCAAATTCTTGAAGTAATTTCTATTGAAAAAAGAATCCAGTGGGAAAAATGCTTAACCCAAAGGAAAACTATTCACTGATAAATTTTAGGCCTCAGTAGATAAGATATTTTGGGAAGGTTGCCACACCATTTAGGTAAAATATTTTTTTTCCTATTTACCATGCAAGGAAAGTCTTCCATGGTTTATCTGAGATGATATATGCAGCACAGTTGTAAATTTTTCATCACAGACGAAAACAATGTCAATTTCATGCACAGAAAATGTCTTATAGGACACACTTCCAAACCTCCCTCTTAGCAATTTCCTGAAAATGGTCAACGCAAAAAAAAAATAGGAAAAAAAGATTTGTGATTTATCAAATTAGATACTAATGAACAATATATTGTAGAATAGGAATTTATACAAACCATATATCAAATGAACAAATTGAGGAAGAGGTCACAAAGGACCAAATTAAGATTATACTAATGGCTGTACTTGGTGGCAAACAAATCAGAAAAAATAATTCTATTTTTCTTCAACTGGTGTCCTTGATTTTTCCTTTTACCTTACCTTTCTCTATCCCTTGGTAATATCACAAACAAATTTCATTTCTGACTGATCACTCTCAGGTTTAAAACAAATTAAGTTGCAACAAAGTTAAAATGACTAACCCTCATAAACATAAAAATTTCTTTTCAACCCCAAGTTCATAACTGATTCAGGGGTAAGGATATTTCTGTGGAAAAGAAAGCCATGACCTATTTGCCTTTCCTTCACTTGTCTTGCTGCTGGATCTTCCAAGGTCAAATTGGTGGAAGGCGGTTTCATAGGAAAAGAGAGAAAGTCCTATATTACTAGTACTATGATATTGTGATTTATAATAAGAAAGATATATGTGGTCCTAACCCCATTTCTGGCACCGAGCTCCTAAAATCCTTGGAATTTCTTAAGTGGTGAGAGCAATAAAGATGTCTTTTGCTACATTAATGAGTGATTTTTGGAAGTACCTAAGGATAGGGGCTGGTTGCCAGGAGAATCAAACTCTTGGAAGGGGAGACAACTGAGTAGTTGGAGATTGAGATCAATTGCTAGTGGGTAATGATTTAATCAACCAACCCTGCCTATTTGACCCTCCATAAACACCAAAAGCACAGGGTTTGGAGAGCTTCTGGATCGGTGAACATAATGCAGGTGCTTGGGAGAGTGGCATTCCTAAAGAAGTCGTGAAAGATCTACAGCCTTCCCCCATCCCTGGCCCTATGCATCTTTTCAATGTGGCTGTTTCTGAGTTCTATTTAATCTCATGAGCAAATGGTTTTACCATTAATCTCATGAGCAAATGGTTTTCCTGAGTTCCATGAGCCACTCTCACAGAAATTAATTGAACATAAAGAAGAGGTTTTTGGAAACCTCTACCTTATAGCCGGTTGGTCAGAAGTAAAGATAACAATGTGGACTTGCCACTGGTGTCTGAAACCCAAAGGGGAGGACATTTAAACCTTTAATCTATAGCCAGCCTATCAGAAGCACAAATAATCCAGGTTTATGACTGGCATCCAAAGGAGGAAAGTAGAGGCCACTCTTATAGGATTAAACTTTTAATCTGTGGAATCTGATGCTATCTCCAGGTAAAAAGTGTCAGACTTGAGTTAAATTGCAGGACATCCAGCTGGTATCTAGATAATTAGTTGTTGTTGTAGGGGATAACCCCTCCCCACATCAGAATTGGGTCCAAGAACCCAAAAGAAGTATTGATGTAATATTGTCAGTGTCCTCTGTGGCAGCCACTCAATTCCTGGCTGAGGCTCTTTTGTGTGATGCATTTGTTGGCTTATTTGGAAAGACCATATGGATTTCTAAATTGTAGAGTTTCCTAACTCAGGGGGAAAGTTTTCTGCATCATACTTCACAGTCTTCATATTAGTACTGCCTCTAATAGTATAACCTACAACCTTTTGCCATTCAGTGTTTTTCATCCTGGTCCATCACCTTGGATTGGGCAATTCTCAAGATGACTAATAATGGATAGCCTTTGTGGAAAACTTAAGAGATTTTTTCCTTGCCAAGTGGTTGGCAAGCGCTGTGGTGCTACTGACTCTTCTTTCAAATCCCTTCTTCCTGAGCTGTTGTAGCCAGAAGCCAGACTTTTACAAGCAAGGACAAGAACAGTCTCTTCATTCATATATCTCTCCAAATTCCAGGAACACATGAAAGACTATTCTAAAAAGTCTCTTACCTCAAAGTGGGTCAGTTAGTTTCAGCTTTTCAGCAAATTATGGACAAGAGACAGCGCTATTCCATTTTTTCAGAAATCCTCAATTCCTATAAGTAATTTACTTGGAGCTCTTATCACTTGATTTGGTTGTGGTTGGAACAATTCTTCTTCCTTCCACCATAAAGAAGGGGAAGATAAAACTCAAAATTTACTCCCACTAATTAAGATTACATCATACTTTGTCAATACCTTTCTCTAGTTTCTAGTCTCTTCTTTAGATGAATGATTGGGTAACTGACATAGAACTATTAATAGCTATATAAGTTTTGTATTACTGAATAACAAATTATGACAAATGTAGTGACTTAAAGCAATATTTTTTTTTATCTCACAATTTCCTATAGATCAGGTGTCCAGTTTTAGCTTGATAAGATCCTTGCCTCAGGGTTTACAAGGCTAAAATCAAGGTATTGGGTCAGGTTGTGTCCTACTCTGAAAATTCAACAAGAAAAGAATCTTCTTCCATGTTCATGTGGACAGTTGGCAGAATTCATTTCCTTACCACTTTAGGATCCAGGGCCCCTTTAGATTAGAGGCTGTTATCATATGCTAGAGACTACACACGTTTCCCTGCCATGTGATCCTCAATATAGCAATTTGCCTCTTTAATACTAGCATAAGAGTCTCTGTAGTCAGCTAACATGGAGACTTAGAAATAGAGTCTTATGTACTTAAATATAATATATGAGTGACATTCAGTCACTTTGACATATGGCATAACCTAATCAATGGAGTGATATCTCATCACCTTCGCTATATTGTACTGATATAAAGCAAGTCACAGATTCCACCCAAACTTAAGGGTAGGGAAATATACAAGGATGTAACACATTGGGGATCACCTTAAGGTATGTCTGCCAAAATAGTTCAACTAACCCTGTAGGGATGTATCTAGAAACCCCATTTAGAATGTGCTAGTGCTTATCTATTTAAGGCAGCTTTGAAGTTATAGCTATAATTCAAAGCAAAAGGAAAAGTCTCAGCCAACATTCTGTTACAAAAAAAAAAAAAAGAGAATCAAAACTTAGATTCTATGAAATGAAAGATTTAAACAAGACATGAAAGAAATATGGGAATTGCATGTGTTTGAAAAAGATTGTCTATATATCAAAAGTACATTTTAGATATCAATTTATTTGTGATCCTAAAGAAATTAAAATACAGCTAATAATGTAAAGCAAGGAAAACTAGGAGGTAAGAGAACACACTGCAATAACAAAAATGACCTAGTTAAAGACTTTAAGGACAGAAAAAAACATGATGGCAAAATTTCAATAGTATTAGTAATAAAAAGGAAATCAACCTTCTAAAAAATATAACAAGTGGGGATCCCTGGGTGGCTCAGCTGTTTGGCGCCTGCCTTTGGCCCAGGGTGCGATCCTGGAGACCCGGGATCGAGTCCCACGTCGGGCTCCCGGTGCATGGAGCCTGCTTCTCCCTCTGCCTATGTCTCTGCCTCTCTCTCTCTCTCTGTGACTATCATAAATAAATAAAAAGTTAAAAAAAATTTAAAAAATATAACAAGTGGAGAGCAAGCTTATTAATGGCAATTAAAAGGAAATATAAGTGTGCATAATATTTATATCATTTCCATATAATCAGAGAGAATTTCATTCTCAATGTTGATACATTGAGAAATATAGATTTAAATGTTTTATAAAGAACTGAATATAACCGTAAGAAGAATGAAAATCCATCTATAATGTATCACTTTACCAGAGGAACGATATTCTTGGTTTATACAAGTGAAACTGAAAGAAAAAATAGAAAATAAAATAATATCACTGAAATAAGAGTAATAAACTTACTGTGATAAGTTTAATGCGATTAACTTTCCTATTTAAAGAAAAAAAAAATTCCACATATAGTATGAGACATAATCACAACCAAAACATATCCAGAAAGTTTAATGATATTAATAAAGCTGTCCCTTTTCAAGGCTAAATTAGATGCCATTTTTGGTAGGAAGAATGTGAAATAATTTGCATATATGTTTTAAAACCACCACAACTATTTCATGCTCCCATTGTTGTTTATTCCAGGATTATATCACAGAGGGGAGGAATTAGAATAAATAAAGAATCATTATAATCTGTCTCGTGATAATTTCTGTCATGACAGGCATCCATTTTTCATGAGGCCACCATCTATCATGAGAGCATTTGTTTATCATAGAAATTTCTTCTGAAAATTTCTCCTGAAACCACCTTCCACACTATCCTAGTTCCTTGAAGAAGTATTGCAGTTTTTGGCTAAATTCATACAAGCTTCCTCTCCAAATTCTGACTATATTTGTACCACCGCCTACAGGGTCTTACTATAAATCTCTACCCATATAGGCAAGCCACTATGTTGGTAGGCACACTAGTGCTCTATAGTAGTTACTTCCCCACTGGTAACAAATGCCTGTCTGCCTGGCAAACGGTAAAAGTGATGCTAGTCCAATGCTATCTGGTCTTTCCTCGGCCTGCCATTCCAGGCAGCAACAGCCTTATTGTTGCACTTAGTATTCTGTGTGTGTGAAGTAGATGCTAGTTTCTTTGTTCATGTATACACTCAAAATTTGAAGGACATATATGTTTTCCCCAAATCTCTTTTATCATGTTTCACTCACTCTCTGTGTATACTTGGGGTGGGGAACAGGGAGGGAAGCAAATATAATAATACTTGTACAGACTCCCTTCAAACAATCTTCTTTAAAATTTTAAGTCTTTTACATAGTCCAGAGTTGTATGATAATGATGGAGCAAAGAGAAAAGTTCTGGTATCTTTTTACATTCTGCAAAGATGAATCTAGTACTTATCTTTAAAATACATTAAAATTTCTCAGCTCACAACACTAATCCTGAATTTTGTGGATTTAGCCAAAAGTCTAAGTATTGAGCAGGTCCTTTTTAAACATCTTATTATAAAATGATGACTAACATTTATTAAGTTTTTACATTATAAAAACTGCATATCTAAAACTTCATTGTATGTTCACAACAGCTGTTAAGAGATTGTTATGCCAATTTCACAGTTCTTTTGTTTTTTGTTTGTTTTTTGGGTGGGGGTGGGTGGGAGTTAAGCCAGAAAATATATTCTAAGAAGGAGATTTGCAGAGAAGCCTGTAAGTTTGCTGATGTGTGCTCCTAAGGACAATGCCCATGAGAGAGTGAAGGTAGAAAGACTGGTCAGAGAGAGAAGTTGAACTTCAAGGTATTTGCAACATAAGCTTCAGTTGATCCTGGGGGATGCTCTAAACTAGAGTTACTCTTCACATTTGTACCGAATTAAGTTAATTAAGCCTTGACTTTTTACTTGCACACGGATCAGGCCCTGGGACAGGGAGTTCCCTGGGTTGAAGGCAATTCCTGCAAGGGACTCAGCTATGAGTCATCATCATATGGGGAAAGGAATGCCAAGTCCAAAAAGCATGGTCTGGGTGTTAATCCACTAATGATAAAATTGAAATAGATTGTATTTTCTTCTTTTACACAGTCCAGTTTGTAGACAGATAATTATGCCCATCCCAAAATCTGCTTATAAGGAAGAAGGAGAAATCATGAGGACATGTATAATAAAGGAGAATGTAACATGAAAAAAGAAAGAAAATAGGAACAGAACAAGAAATTTTACCCAAGAACAAGTTGAAAAATTAAACAGACCATTGCCATTGAAGATAATTGAAAAGTTACTATAGATTTCTATTAGAAAAAAAACACAAGGACCAGATGGGTTTAAAGATGAGGTTCACCTCAACTTTAAAGACTGGATAATTTCAAATTTATTTAAAATCTATAAGAATGTTGAGGCACCTGGGTGGCTTAATTGGTTAAGTGTTTGACTCTTGGTTTTGACTCAGGTCATGATCTTAGGATCGTGATATCAAGCCCCACAATAGGCTTTGCACTCAGTGGGGAGTCTGCAAGGGATTCTCTCCCTCTCCTCCTCCTTGTGTCTCTTACCCTACTTGTGCTCTCAATAAATAAATAAATAAATAATAGATAAATAAATAAATAAATATTTTTAAAAAATTTAAAAAAATAAAACCTACTAGAATGTTATAAAGTTGAAGAATTTAATTCATATTTTGAAACCAGCATAATTTTAATACCAAAACCTGACAAAACAACAGTACAAAAAAGAAAACTATAAACCAGTTGCACTGATAAATATATATGTAAATAAGTCCAATTACATTTTCAAAAATACAATCTAGTAATTCATAAAGAGTAAAATACATTTTAGACAAGTATAGATTATTTACATTCAATAGTTAAAATATCAGGAAATAATTGAGAATTGAGATCATCTGTGGGAGGATGACTTAGATAAAACCAGACCAACTATGCCAATATGACTTGGTTATGTGACGCAAGAAGAAACTTTACCCAGTTAAAAGAAAGTTATGAACCAGTAAATTATTTCATTGTTTGCCTCAGAAGATTTCCGCAGAATTTAGTAAAGACAGAGTCTGTTGACCTGGTCAGTTTACTTTTAAATATTTTACTTATCAAACTTGCCTCAAGGCTCTTACTTGTTGTCTACCAATCCAAAATGATTATATCTTAAAATGTGACTGATCACAATCAGCTTTCTAGCTTGAAAAATCTACCTTAAATTAGTTGAGCTCAGATACCAACACCTTATAATTATTGCACTTCTGACTTTCTCCTTCTGAGGCATTGCTAAATCTCTATGAAATGGTTTTCCCCCTTACTGTAACAGTGAACTTAAATAAGTAGTTTTGCTTTCTTAATAAGTTGTCTTGTGATACTTTGGCAACTTCAGCAACATAAACAGATATTATAAATTACAACAATGTACATGGATTGTAACATCTTTCGCCATTATGGGGATACAAATTTGAAGTCATAATGATATATCACCACACACCTATTTGAACAGGTAAAATAGAAAATACTGATAGTATCAAGTGCTGGTGAGGTTGTAAAGAGACTTGGTCTTTGGTATACTCTTTATGAGAATGTGAAATGGCACTGTAACTATGGAAAATTATTTGGAAATTTCTTATAAAACAAAAGATATATTTCTCATATAACTCAGCAATCATACTCCTGGGGCATTTTTACAAGGTAATGAAAATTTATGTCCACCTAAAAACTTGTAAACATACCAGCTGATTCATAAAGCCTTATATGTAAAATTGTCACAACTTGGAAACAATCCAAATGTCTTCAATAGGAATATAATTTAAAAAAAAAAAACTGTGGCAGATCTTTACAATGAAATACTACTCAACAAAATAAAAGAATAAACTATTGATATACTGTAACTACTTGGATGGAGCTCAAGGGCATTATTCTGCATAGAAAAAAAAATCCAACCTCAAAAGATTACATATTGTCTGATTTAATACCATTTATATAATATTCTTGAGATGACAAAATTATACAGATGGAGAACAGATCAGTAATCACCAAAGAGACAGGAATAGGGCTATGTGCAACTGTATAGCAGTAGCACAAGGGAGATCTTTGTGGTGACAGACAGTTCTGTATCTTGATTGTGGTGTTGATTTCATGAATCTGAGTCTACATATATTATAAAATTACTTAGAACCATGCAAACACACACGCCCCCAACTGGTTGACACCAAAAGGGTATTTGATAAATTCTACAGTCTTTCCTAAGAAAGACTCTAAACAAGTACAATGTAAAGAAAGCACCTAATACTATTCAATGAAAACCAATAACAAATCTTACTCAAAATGAAAAATAGACTACTGCCATTAAAATAATTTTTTGCACATAGTCCAGTAGTAATTCGACAATAAAAACTTTCTGTTAAAATTGTTTACAATGATATATTTCAGCACACATCAGCACATTGGTTTAATGAAAATGATGGATTAGTGGTAGAAAGAAAACAACTGATAAATTGAAAATAACAATAATAATAATGAAGATAATTTAATTGCAGGTCCACTATACTCTAAATCCAAATAGTCAAGTAAGTCTCAAGTGAAACATAGGATATGCAAATACGTTCTATTAGTAAATTAAAGATTGCCAATTTAGTTTGAAAAATAATTTCATCCACCATATTAATGCAGTTTGTTTAAATGTTAACACATTTCTACTTTTATTTTGAATTTTATCATTTGCTTTGACTTTAAGGTCATGGAGATGCATATTTAAGACTTTATGGAATTAAATATTAAGTGAAATTATTATAAATAATATTTGTGTCCTTGAGGATTTTCTAAAAGCTTCCTTTTTGTACAAGTTTGATGGATATTATATTTCTGGCATATACTCCTGGGAACTTTCCATCACACAACCAGAAAGGGTTGAAACTTTCATGTAGGATTATGGTGTAATAAATCATTATAGGTCCAATTTTGCATCATAAAACTACAACAAATATTTAAATGCTAATTTGATAAGCATGCCATAAACACACTACAAAATAATTTTATATCAAATGATTACAGCCAAGAAATAAAATTTGTTACCAATAGATTTGCAAAAGAAAGGAGACACATAATCAGCATAATTTATTGTAGGACTGTGAAACTCCATAGTTATAAAAGCTCTAAAGTGGGAAGTAGTATACTGAATGATATTTTTTTTTTGTAACTATGCCATTAAAGTACAAGCTTTTGTAAATTGAGTCCTTTTCTGCATTTTTTTTAAATGAAATTACTGACACTAAGAATTACACAGCTTTTAGTTTAAAGCTACATCAAAACAAAATTTAAAATAAACATTGCTTCTGGTAGGCAGTTGAGATTCAAGCTCCATAATAGGAGATGAAATAGAAAGGAAGTGTTACCCATTTTCATTTAATTTACATTTCCAGAGCAGAAAAGTTATGTTTGATTACTGAAGTAGTTGCCAACCTAAAATCACTATAGATAATCTTTAAGATATCATGGATATTAGAAAAGGTAAAAAAAAAAAATTAATGTGAAAAATTTCTATCCTGATTCTGATAGAATATATTTGGTTTCTGGATACACAATTCAGTAAACCTGGCATTAAGTAACAGCAAAATTATGAATTGCCATTTCTGAAGAGAGAAATTGACAGGATAAAGAATATCAATGTAGTATACACATGCACACACACACACACACACACACACACAAACATCTATCTGTATTATATTCCTAGAACTCCTTAACAAATTACCACAAACTTGGTGGCTTAAAATAGCAAAAAAAAAAAAAAAAAAAAAAAAAAAATTGCATTTTTTTCTCAGTTCTGGAGGCCAAAAGTCTGCAGTCAAGGTATTGGCAGTGTTCTTCCTTCTGAGGTCTCTGGGGGAATATCTGTTCTATAAATTTCTTTTAGCTTCTGGTAGTTGTCAGCAATTGTAGGCATTCTTTGCCTTGTAGACCCTGGACCCATGACTCCAGACTGACTGAGATGAGCTTCTTCTCTCTGTATCTCTGTCTCAAATCTCCCTCTCCTTTCTCTTATAAGGACACCAAGCAATGGATTTGTAAACCCTAAGTCCAGGATGGTGTCATCTTGAGATCTTTTACTTAATTATATCTGAAAAGACCATATTTCCAAATAAGGTCACATTCACTAGCACAAGGAGTTGACTTGGAATTACCATTTTTGGGGACACAATTCAACCTACTACAACTTCTATTAAGAACCTTGATAGTTTGGGGTCACTCCATGAAATGAAAACTTGAAGAAACCAAGAATATCAATCTAAAGAAAGAAATGCTAAACCAAGATCACACATTGATGTTTGAAGCACATTTGTCCTTCTAGTCAGCTGACCTCGGATGTGTCTTTTTTGATGAGATGACTGTACATTATTTCTAGTGACCCTTCTAAGTTTAAGATTTCACAATACCATCTAAGCCAGTGCCAGATTTATATGAATTTTTGCTCACTCCTCAGTCCTGCTCACCAGAATTATAAGGTAAAGTAAGCAAAACCTTTAGAACTCAATTTTTTACTTCCACAGTTCCTCAGGGGTCTTGCAAAGGGATAGAAAGGGAGTAGGGCCCTGTATCTGTTCTCTTAGAATGGTTTTCCAGGCCACTCAAGTTAAAACACTGTTCTTCTATATGACAGAATATTTGAGAGCTGAAGTCATATTAAACAGTGCAGAAGAATGAGGAAAGTCATATGAATGAGTTCCCTGGTCACTTGTCAAGATTGGGAGCATAATTATCTCCGTGTAAAATATTAGGTATCTCAGGGCTAATGTTGGGCTAAATATAGTTCTAGAGAGATTGTGTGGGAGAACAGAGTATAATAAATACCATGTGAGGTATTATTGGAGGAAATACACACAAGCGAACTTAAGCTCCAATTCTTAAGAATATTTCATTCTCATTAAAATAAGGAAACAAAGAAACATAATTTTTAAAGATTTATTTTATTCCTTATGCCCACAATATAATTCTTAGTGTTTTATTCTTCATATAAAGCCAAAAAATTATTCTGAAGACCCAAGACAGGGTTCAAAATTAACATACCAACCAATACAAAATAATAGAATGTTTTTTTTAAAGATTTTATTTATTCATGAGAGAGAGAGAGAGCCACAGACACAGGCAGAGGGAGAAGCAGGCTCCATGCAGGCAACCTGACGTGGGACTCGATACCTGGTCTCCAGGATCACACCCTGGGCTAAAGGTGGTGCTAAACTGCTGAGCCACCCGGCTGACCTAAAATGGTTTTCAACTTAATATACCCTACCAGGTACCTCCCCCATATTTCTTTCCTTTCATAGTCAACACTCTGGAGAGTTATTTTATAGTTTCTGTTTTAATTTATTTATATTCTGTAAACTCTTCAACTAACTCTTAATTGAATTCTGTATTATCATTCTAAAACAGCTGTTGCCATCATGATCATTAATGACCTTTACATGATTAAATCTAACAGGCACTTTTCATCCTTTTATTTGCTTAACAATATATGATATTATCCACCATGTCATCTTTCTAGAAAAACTCCCCTCCTTCCAGTTCTCACACCCACTACTCACTACTCCTGATTTTCTTCCTACCTCTATAAATGTACATTTAATCCAGTTAGTGAGTTTTTGTCTTCCATTCAGTCTCACTGAGGCCCTATCTTAGTAATTCTAAAATATTCTACTCATTTCATCTCTCTACTGGCCTCAATTACCGTCTATTTGCTGCTGACTGAAGACTTTCATATCTACACAGTCCAGACATCTGCCCTGTAAACTGAACCATATAATGCCAACTATTTGCATGATATCTCAGATGTATAGCAGGCATCTTAAATATGTTAAAGCTGAACTTATCAGCCCCGAACTCCCAAATGTATTTCCCTCTGGTGATTTATAATTTGATTATAACTTGATTGATTTATAATCAAATGTATAATTTGATTTATAATATGATTCGATTTATAATTTGATAAACAGTGCAAACAACCCTCAGGCTGCTTAAGCTAGAAATTTAAAAATCATACTTGATCTCTCTCCCTTATTCTCTCTACCCTGCATGCATTTTCTCAACTCTCATTGCCTTAACATATTGTGTGTGTATGTTTCTAAGTGTGTAATGAATAAATGAAACTTTGATATATTCTCAAGAGATTAGTTGATAGAGTTTCACAAGTTCAGAAATCTTTCATATTTAGATAAAACCAGATTATCGAACATGAGGATGTATACTACAAATGTTTGTGTCTTCAACACTATGTTGAAGCTTTGAATTCCACCATTACAATGCCTCTATAATCTAGAATAAGAACAGTTTTAGAGTTCTCATTTGAATGTAGTATTAACAAGGCCTACAAGTTCAGTTTGTGCTCCCTTGTCATTGACTGTAGGCTTGAGTCCAAACACTTTTCAAGGAATATGTATAGAAACAGAACGGGAAACGTACAGACAGCTGGATGAGTTTCTTCTCTATTTTCAGAGAATAGATAGGCACTTTCCTATGTAGTATGAGTATAGGCTGTACAAATGTGTCCAGGTCAATTTGTTTTCCCCTTAAGTTATATTGTTATATATTTGTAAAGAGCAATGAATGAGTAGATGAATTGTTATTTTGTATGGTGCTGAGCCATTTGCTTAAAGACAGCTACCAAGAGTGGTGGCATTTTCTTCCCATGAGTATTTCTACTTTGTCTGATGCATGCATTCACAAATTACAATTATTCTCAGCATGTTTTTGTTCCCTTCAAAAGAACACTTCCTATTGACAAAATGAAGGATAAAAATTATACGATCATTTCAATAGATGCAGAAAAAGCTTTTGACAAAATCTAACATCTGTTCATGATAAAAACTTTCAACAAAATGGGTTTAGAGAGAACAGACTTAATGGCATAACATGGCATAATAAAAGCCATATATGACAATCCCACAGCTAACATCATACTCAATGGTAAAAATAACAAAGCAGAAAGAGAAACAAAGAAAATACTTCCATTTACAATTCAGCCCCCCCAAATAAATACCTAGAAGTAAACTTAACCAAGGATATAAAAGATCTGTATTCTGAAAACTATAAAACATTGATGAAAGAAATTGAAGATGACACAAACAAATGGAAAGATATTTCATCCTCATGGATTATAAGAACCAATATTGTTAAAATATTCATACTACTCAAAGCAATTACAGATTCAATGTAATCCCTTTCAAATTTACCAATACCACTTTTCACAGAAATAAAGCAAATAACTAAAACTTGTACAGAACCACAAAAAACCCTGAACAGCCAAAGCAATCTTGAGAAAGAACAAAGCTGAAGGTGTCACAATTCTAGATTTCAAGATAAATACTACAAAGCTGTAGTAATCAAAACAGTATGGTAGTGGCACAAAGATAGAAACCTATCAAACAGAGAGCCCCCAAATAAACCCATGCCTATATGATCAATTAATCTACAACAAATGAGGCAAGAATATATAATGGGGAAAATACGGTCTTTCCAGTATATGGTTCAGGGAAAACTGGATAGCTACATGCAAGAGAATGAAACTGGACTACTATTTCACCCCATACACAAAAATAAACTCAAACTAAATTAAAGACCTAAATGTGAGACTTGAAACCATAGAACTCCTAGAAGAAAATACAGGCAGTAATTTCTGTGATGTCAGCTATACTAACATTTTTTCTAGGTTTGTCTCCTCAGGCAAGGGAAATAAAAGCAAAAAAAACCTCTTGGTACTAGAATAAAATAAAAAGCTTTTGCACAACAAAGTTAGCCATCAACAAAACAAAAAGGCAACCTACTGAATGAGAGAAGAGATTAGCAAATAATATATCCATAATAATATATAATATAATAATATAATATATATTATATATATAATATAATATATATAATATATAATATAATAATATAATAATATAATAATAATATATAAGGAGTTAGTATCCAAAATAAATAAAGAACTAACATAACTCAACACCAGGAAAAGAAATAATCCAAATGAAAAATGGACAGACGGCCTAACAGACTTTTTTTTTTCCCCAAAGAAGACATACAGAAGGACAACGAACACATGAAAAGATGATGAACACGACTTCTCATTAGGGAAACGCAAATCACAACCAAAATGAGATATTGTCTTACATCTGTCAGAATGGATAAAATAAAAAAGACAAAAAATAACAAGTCCTAACAAGGACATGAAGGAAAAGGAACCCTTGTGTGCCAATGACAGAAATGTAACCTGGTGCAGCCAGCATGGAAAGCAGTATGGAGATTCCTCAAAAATTAAAAATAGAAATACCATATGATCTACTAATCCCACTACTAAGTATTTACTCAAAGAAAATAATCACTAATTAGAAAAGATAAATGCACCCCTGTGTTTATTGCAGTGTTATTAATAATAGCTAAAATATGGAAAGAACCCAAGTGTATATGGATAGAAGAATGAGTAAAGAAGATGTGATATAAACACAGAATGGAAGTGGAATATTACTCAGCCATAGAAAGGATAAGATCTTGCCATTTGCAACAACAAGGATGGACCTAGAGGATATTATGCTAAGTAGAATAAATCAGACAAAGACAAATATCATATAATTTCACCTATATGTGGAATCTAAATAAATAAAATCAAAAAAATAAATGAACAAAAAGCAGAAACAGGCCCATAAATACACTGAGCAAACTGATGGTTGCCAGAGAGAAGGGGAATGGGGCGAAGGGAAGAATGTGTGAAGAGGAGTGGGAGACACATTCTTCTAGTTATGGTGTGAATATGTCATAGGGATGAAAGATACAGCATAGAGAATGCAGTCACTGCTAATAGTATGGTGACAATGGTAGCTACACTTGTGGTGAGCATAGCATAACATATAGAATTTTTGAAAGAGTATGTTATACACTTGAATCTAATGGAACATTGTAAGTCAATGATACTTTAACTAAAAAAACGAAAGGAGCACTTCCCCTAACAGCAGTATCACATGATTTTATTTAACAGTTACAAAAGTTGTGGGAAAATTTAAAGGAAAAGGAAACATAAAAGAAAATATATATTTAATTTGCTATGCTAATTGTGACTTCTATAGCCCAAGGTAAAAAAAAATCCTGTTTAGACTTCTCTGATTCTGTATAAAAAAACTCCTCAAAACCTATTATTATCTCTGAATATTATCTGGTTTCATGTGTATTTCTTGAAAAAATGAGTTTGGGTTCTAGGTGACTACAGAGCACAACTGAACTTGTTGTTCATATTAACATGATATTTAACTGAAAACCCTAAAATTGTAATTATCTTGGATCATAGGAGAATATGTAATGGTGGAATTCCAGGCTTCAGAATACCCTTTAAACACACACACACAATTTGTAGGATACATCCCAGAATCTGGTTTCATCTAAGTAGCATAAATGATTTGGAAATTTGTGAAACTGTATCATTTGCTCCCTTGAGAAATAGTTCAAGGTTCCATTTATTCATTATGTATATACATAATATGTATATATACATATGTATACACACATATATATGCATATATATGTACTATACATATAAACCCTATTATACTCAAGCATTGAAATTTGAATACATTGTGGGCATTAAGAATGAAGACGGGGTCAATCATGATTCCCATGATTCTGGATTAAGCAACATGGAGATTATTTGCACTGTTCATTCAATTATTTTTTTTTATTATATCTCAAAGCCTAGAGTTGATGAACTTATCAGGAGAACATTTACTTGATGTCCCTCATATGTTTGTAGTCAGATGGTTGCTGAGACTGGAGTCACCTGAAGTGTTCTTTAGTTGTATGTGTGGCATCTGGGCTAGGATGGCTGCAATGGAGTCTCATGTAGCATTTCTACACATGGCTAATTTGAGCTTCTTCACAACGTGAGAATCTCAAGGAATCCAGTTTTCTTACAAGGCAGCTGGCATCTCCTGTATCAAGCATTACAAGAGACAAAGTGAAAGTTGCCAGTCCCTTAAGTTCTAGATCTAGCACTTGGCATAGAACCACATCTATAATATTCTACAGGTCAGAACACCACAGAGATCACCAGACTCAAAAAAAGAAACTGTGGATCCTCTATCTTAGTGGGAGAAGGGTTAAAAATTTTGAAGCCATCTTAACTCTGCTACTTCCAATAAGGTGAACCATTTATAAGGCATATCAAAATGGGTTCAATATAGTTTTTAAATTTTCTACTCTGTCCTTAGGCATGTAAGTTTCCACATATAAATCTCTAACCATTCTTCATAAAATTCTATTCCTTACCCAAAATTCTTGATTTTTTCCTATGATACATTATATTCTCCTAAAAGTACATTTCTAGGTTAAGCCACCCAGTCTAAGATGAATGCTTTGAAGCTCCAGCAAGATAATCCAAAGAGGAAGTTGGTACTCTAAGTCCTGTAAAACAAGATCATTTCAAAATGTCCTCACCATTATGACTTGCTGATTCATCAAGAAAGATACTTTTAGGGGATCCCTGGGTGGTTCAGTGGTTTGGCACCTGCCTTCAGCCTGGGGCATGATCCTGGAGTCCCAGGATGGAGTCCCACATCAGGCTCCCTGCATGGAGCCTGCTTCTCCTTCTGCCTGTGTCTCTGCCTCTTTCTCTCTCTCTCTCTCTCATAAATAAATAAATAAATAAATAAATAAATAAATAAATAAATAAAATCTAAAAAAAAAAAAAAAAAAAAAAAAAAAGATACTTTTAGTCCAGGCCCCTTACCTCACTCCTCCTATCCATCCATACACCTCCCATCACTTAAGAGAAAACATTAATTTTCAAAACTAATAAAATCAAAGATTTGGTTGCTAAATTTTGTGACATTGAAGAGTCAGGAATGAAATAAAGAATTAAGGTGGCCCAGTCTAAAAAACAGGGTATGTGTATTGTAGAAAATAAGATACTTCATTTCTCTTTTAGAAAAAGGTCTTTGTGGGGCACCTGGGTGGCTAGTCCATTAGGCATCGGACTCGGGTCATGATCTCAGGGTTCTGGGATGGAGCCTCATGGCAGGTTCTCTGTTCAGCAGGAAACCTGCTTCTTTCTCTTCTTCTGCCTGCCACCCCCCCTGCTTGTGCATGTGCTGTCTCTCTCTTTCTCTGTCAAATAAATAAATAAAATCTTTTTTAAAAAGAATAAAAGAAGGTCTTTGGTAGGACCAATTGTGGCATGGTGAAATACAGGACTAGCATCATCAATGATTCCATGTTGCTAAGAATAAAATATGGTTCTTAACTGAGCCATATACTCTTTCTCTTAGATAAAAGTTGTTTGAGATATGGAATTTTCTTGCAATCTGAGCTGGGTTTATTTTTCCACTAAAAATGTTCTACGTACAAAGTAACTATTTGCTTAGTGATATAAAATCACTAAGCAAACAGTTATCTATTTATCTCCTATTTATCTCCTTCATTTTGTGGGTATATCTTAATTTTTGCAAAATCATCAGTAATATATTGTATTTATAATAATCTTTAAAATCTTCTAAAACACCAGTTTACAATGATATCTTTTTTTTTTTAATTTTATTTATTTACTCATGAGAGACACAGAGAGAGAGGCAGACATAGGCAGAGGGAGAATCAAGCTCCCTACAGGGAGCCCAATGTGGGACTGAATCCCTGGACCCCAGGCCCCAGGATCATGCCCTGAGCTGAAGGCAGAAGCTCAACCCCTGAGCCACCCAGGCATCCCTACAATGATATCTAACATTTACAATAGTGACTTCACATCCCTAAGAACAATTACTAAGTCTATGTTAATTTTTGTGCCTCCTTTTAAATCAATTCCCTGAAGAGAATCCTAAGGACATCCAGAATTAGCCTTGTTTGATTAAATATGTTTTTTTTTTTTATTACATAGTAGCTGCTCTTTCAAATTAGGTAATTAAAACAGCACTCTGTAAATGAGAACACTGATAAACACTTACATATAAAGTAATTTTGTATCAGTCCATTTTTGCTTGGTTTTGCTGCAATGACAAGCAACATTATAATTCCAGTGGTTTATAACAAAAGGGTGTATTTCTTATTCACATTATAAGTTAGTTACATGCCATTCTCTTCCATGTATTTTTTCTTTATTCTGAGATTCAGGGAGGAGTAATCCCTACCAGTGACATGCATTCCCATGAATGATTCATTCAATAGCCCTGAGAGCTTTTGGTTAGATGTTTCACAATGACATTACTTATATTTTGTGGATCAAGGAAAGTCACATTGCCATGCACAACATCATTGGGATAAGATGTGTACTCATCCCTTAGTGAAGCACTGCAAATCACACAGCAACTGGTGGAGATATATGTTTCTCTTCCTGGAAGGGGACCAGGTAACTGGGAACGAAAAATCTAACACAAAGTTTTCTGAGAAATAATTTTGAGAGGCAACCTTGACTTGTATTTGGACATTTATGGAGTCTCTTAATGTCTGCTTTTTTTTAGACATTAGTCTTTAATGTCTAAAAAACTGATCTTTGCAAGTTTAGAGATTACTTGAATTCTAAGTCAAAGTACTATACTCTTCCCTAACATGGCTGGAAGTAGTGGAGTATATTGATGAGGGCACAGCAGCTTACTTTTTTCCAGATATAAACACAAAGAACAGTATGCTATCATTTGTATAGCTATAAACTGATTTCTCCACTCCCAAAGTTGCCATTCTCAATTGAATCCTATGGTTACCGATGTTAGAAATTGATTACATTTATTATCTTTTGGGAGTTTAGCTGCAATTTTGCCAGAGTAAAGATCGCAAAATCTACTCTTGGGAAATGTTTTTAGCATTTTCTTATTATTAATTCTATGTCGATCCCATAACATTTATTATTTAACCACAACAATCATAGAAAACAATATAGTTGATTAGGTACTGGTCATCAATCTAATGGAACTTTAATTGAGATAACATAAAAAAGGTATAGAATTTAAGTGGTGTTTCATAGCATTTTTCCCCCATTAAGGTTTAGCTCTAGTATGGTGATTTTAAATACTAGTTTTGTTTTATGTGGTCTGTACTGGGATCATTAATCAGGTGATATTGGGACATCCACTTAACTTTTATATCTCAGTATCATCATGGTAAAAATAGTTTATTTCATTCATTTATTATTAGGATTAAAAGAAGGACTGCCAGTAGAAAGCCTGGCTTATCACAAAATAAATATCCAATAATTGATAGCCATTTCTATAGTTACGATTATTACAAATACTAAATGAATTATTTTGAAGATTAAATGAGTTGATATATATGTGTAAATCACTTAGAAGAGTATCTTTTTTTTAAAAAGATTTTTATTTCTTTATTCATGAGAGATGAGAGAGAGAGAGAGAGAGAGAGAGAGAGAGGCAGAGACACAGGCAGAGGGAGAAGAAGGCCCCATGCAGGGAGCCTGATATGGGACTTGATCCCCCGTCTCCAGGATCAGGCCCTGGGCTGAAGGCAGCGCTAAATCGCTGAGCCACCCAGGCTGCTCAGAAGAGTGTCTTGTACATAAAATAAATACTATTAAAGTATTAGCTATATCATCACATATTATTACCATCAAGATGTATACTCCTCTTTCCTGGAATTTTCCATCTCACTGGTTACCAGAGATAGCTGGGAAAAGATATAATCACCCTCACATTTTACCTCTAACATAGTAAGATATAAAATATTAATGTAGTCAATGTTCACTTTCCCGAACTTATCTTACCATTTTCTTTTTGTCTTTTTCCAATACTTCTTATTCTGGCATAGTGAGAATGAGATTGTTCATATATTTATTTTAGTATTAGATAATATTGGGCCAATCCCAACCCTACACTTAATACTTGTAACACCTTGAAAAGTGACTTAACTTTTTGTGACCTCAACTTGCTCAAATTTGTTATTTATTTCACAGGGATTGTTGCATGATTCAGAGGAAATTATGAACTAAAGGAAATATCTCTTGAACACATACTAATGGGAAGCAATGCCAATGCATATTCATAAATGTTATTCAGTTTAAAAAATAATATTGCCTACAAACATTCACTCCCAAAGTTTTGTAAACTAAAAATAGCACTTTATATATTTAAGGGATATTTCAGCCTTTGCTCTCTTTCAAGGTAACCTAGTCCATAAATTGATAGTATAGATTATGATTAATAATATGTTTCCCAAAGCTTTTCTCCCGTCTGCTTGTCCTTTAAGACATGTAAAAAGATTCCCTGGTCATATAAGTATGAAAAACAGTGTACATTATATATATCTTATCACCATTCAAAATAAGGTATTAAAGCTCTGAAAAATCCTGCCAAATAAATTTGTTACATGTAGGAAAAGTCAGGTAATAATTTCATTATGACTCCAAAGACATTTTACATATAACCAGTATTAACATTCTGGAGTTCTGAAAAATACAATTAAGGTATAGGCTTATTCTCCCAATATCACTTGACTTCATTAGTGTACATTGAAAGAGAAATGAGACCGGGAAACACAAGCATATAGAAGTTGTCTCTCCTTACTCATGGGGAATGACTCAAGAGAAACTCCTGTTTTTAAACTATCAAAAAGCATGCAAAAAGTACATGAGAATACACTAAAAAGCCAAAGTAGTCTAACTTATCATTGAAAGACATACCCTCGGTTACAATAATTGGACACCTGAGAAATGAGCACTTGTTTCTTAACTCCTTTTGAAAACCGTATTTCCAAATTGCATGAGGAGGTTTCTGTGTTGGCTATAATGGGAGAAGCTTGCAACAAGCCAATTATCCGGTCAAAATCAACCCGATAAGCCAGATTAAATTGGAGAGGAATTTGTTCAGAGGCCTCACTGAGTTTCTGAGGCAGCCAGAACTTGAGGGACTGCAACTAGGGGAGAAGGAAATGTCATTCAAGTGTGCCTCACTTTCCGGGTGTTACTTTTCTTTTCAGGCAGTAAAAGGGCCTTTTTCATTCTTGGCAAAAGGAATGGAGAAAGCAGCCATTGAGATGCAAAGAAGCCCTCAAACCTTTAGGAAGGTCCACAGGGCTGAGGAGAATATACTAGAATTCAAGGTTGCTAAGGCAGGCAGGACAGAGGAATTCAGGTCCTAGAAGGAGAGAGACACAAAAGAGTAAGCCTGACACCTAGCACGGGTTTTCTCCTTAAGGCACTTGCTTGTAGAATTTTACAGAGTAAGAGGATATGAATCTAAGAAGAAAGTGGTTGAATATCAGAGCAGAGATTTTATTGTTTTTTAGTCCTACAGGGATAAAAAAAAAATGAAGCTCAGGACCCACAAAGAAAGGGAATAACAATGTTGGCTTTTAGTTTGCATCTCTGCAGAGCTATCCCTGAGGAATGTTATTGAAGAAATATTATAACAAGTCTTACAACTACTACAAAGCTGCCTCAAGCCTCTGACTACATTGACATTGTCTGTCTCTTAGCTGCCTGCCAGAGAATGGGATGAATTCCTTGTAGAGAAAAATATCATTTTGAGGTGCTATAATTTTTCATATTCATAATTCAACATTCCATGAAATTCATTACCAAAAATAGGACCTGGAGAGAAAAACAAAATAAACAATATAAACAAAACCATAGGTTATCCAGATATTAGTGTTATTAGACAGAGACTTTCAATTGTGATTAACATGTTGAAAATAATAGATGACCAAAATGGAGGCTTTCTTCTGAGAACTAGAATCTATAAAACATAATGGGATGGAAATTAATTTCATAATGGAAAAACACAGTAATTTCAAGAACTCAATAGATGGGCTTAATAATCTATCTGAATAGATAGTTTGGTTATAGCTGAAGAGAGCACTAGAGAACTAAAGATAAGCATGTTGAAAATATTCCTCTGACCACTCAGAAAGAGTCTCATGAGGTAAAACATTTACTGTGAGAAGAAACTCAGATCCTTGGACCTTAGACACAATGATGTGGAAGATGGGTTATCCTGTAAGTCTTTAAATGCAGTTTGAGAGCATTTACTTTCCAGAGTGCATCCCATTGTGTCCAATTGTTGTGTATTTGTATTTGTTTCTACCTTCACCTATTTTTCCTTCCTTTGGAGTTGCAAGTAATTTGCAGTTGAAAAGGAGCCCCATCTCAAGGCATTGAAAATAGCCTAGAGTCACTGATTATAATAAAAAGATGAGATAAACATGTTTAGCCAAAGATGGGTTACAACTGGTTATAAACTCTATTGTTACTGCTTAACACTAGAAAGCAATTAGTGGGAAGTGAGGCTAACTCATTTATGTATTATATTTCCTAATGTTCTTTATTCAGTTTCAGGAATGAAGATTATAAGAGAGACATTCTTGTTTTTTTCACCTTATTCTTGAGTTAAGTAAATCTAACCTGTTATAACACCTGCTTAAAGTCAAGAGGAATTACTCCCAGTTATTAACTTTCTTTCTACAGGGGAAATATTATAAACTCAATGGCATTACATATGCCCTCCTCTAGGTCTCTATAGATGTTTTTCATCCCTTTCAGTCTATCTTCTAATGGGCAAAAGTGGGTAAATAATACGATTTAGTATAGTTCTCATATTCCCGGAAAACTACTGCCCTGTTACTAATTACTGGGATTTGGGATATAGGAAGAATAAATCGATAAATAAATGATCCCAGTAAGATATTTTAGTCAAAGAAGCAATAAGCAAAAGGAATGGAATGTGTATGACTTTCATGTTATGAACTGAAATAGTAACCACATGTATCATTTTTTAACCTGCAACTCTGTGCCTTGAGATTGGCACAGATTATGTCCTGGATGCCTCACTTGGCCAAGCAACTGGGAAATAAGATAAAGTAACTGGAGAGGAAACTGGACTGAAGCCTGGAGGCAAAAAGTCCAAATGGCAGTAAGCAGTGATGTCCCCAGAAAGTGACTGGGCACTTACTCACCCAGTGAACTGAAAAGAACAAAAATTACTTTTCTTCTGGTGATGGAACCAGGGAATTAGAAAATCTGATTAAATAGTTCATAATCAACAGAATGCAGTTGGTCAGTTTAACAGAAATCATTGGAATTAAAAAGGAATACATGTTTATAAGATTCATGACTCAGAATAGAACTGAAACATTTGGGGTGCCCTGGTAGCTCAGAGGGTTAAGCATCTGCCTTAAGCTCAGATCATGATCTCTAGGTGCTGGGATTGAGCCCCATATTGGGCTCCCAGCTCTGTTGGGAGCCTGCTTCTCCCTCTACCTCTCCCCCTGATTGTGCTTTCTCTGTCTGTTTCTCAAATGAATAATAAAAAATCTTTTTTTTTTTTGAAAAAGGAACTGAAACATTCAAGATACATAATATCTGTTTTCATTCCTGTAACATGAGTTCAAGACAAAGTGCCATCAGTGTGTTAGGGCTATGCCAATGATTCATAAAGGTTACAGAAAAACCGCTGGAGAAATTATTTATCTATGTTCAAGGGATATGTATATTCTGTATTCTAGGAGGTAGAATAAAGTTTATTCACAACTCTACACATTTTTCTCAGAATTTCATGTATTTTATGCGCTCTAGAGTCAGAGTTGAGTAGCTCCTAGTCCTTAGAAGCTGTCATTTCCAGTTGAGGTTTAACTGAGCACCTGTGGCCAAGTGAGCACAGCTAACAGGAAGGTTCACCACATGTGTGTCCATTGGGTTCTTCATCAACATCGAGTTTCCCAAAGAAACCCCCACCACTGCTGTTAAGATGCAGGGGTCTTGCCATAAGTCCTTATCTGGAAGAGAGACGATGTTTAAGAATTTTTATCCTGCCTTGTAAAAAAAAAAAAAACATTTTAGTGCTGTAACAATCCAAAGTAATCCTCTTCACTCATCTGAAACAACAATTGTTCCTCTCTAGAGGTGGGGTATGAGGACACCCAGGTCTTTCCTAGGTGAGAACAGAAGTTACTGTGCTACAAACTCCTATGGTTGTGTTGTTGTGAGTGTTGGTTTGCTTCTTCCTCAGCCCATTCTTCCTTCCTTTGGAGTTGCAAGCAGTTTGCCGTTGAAGTTTGTATGTTTGCAGATCAGCATGACTAGGAAAATCAGGGAACAGGGTCACTGGAACAGAGGAGCTGTGAATGAAGCTTAAGAATTTAGCAGTGTATAACCAGCACCCTAGGGGAAAAGCTTAGCCTGCTTCAGCAATTTTGGGGTCAATTTAGAGCACACAGGGTTGTGAAGGCAATTCAGGTGTCCGTTGCTAACAGATTACTCTCAATGCCTTTGAGGCTGAACAAAGTCCCAAACAAATCCATATTGTCAAGCAGAGGACCACAAACATTCTCAAGAAATCTATCTCAGTCCTGGAGATTTCAATTCGAAAGTGCTGCCTTTTCTAACCCAGAAAGAAACAGCAGCTTTCTCCCATTAAAGATTAGCTTTTCCTCCTATTGGAATCCTTCCCTCAGGCCTTGGGTTAGCCAGTTATTCTTCTCATCCTTTCCCTGCAGACCAGCACCCAAACAATCCTACTCAGCTGAGAGCACAACCGAATGCACTTTGAAAAGAGGAGAATACATGAAGAAGGAAGAAATTATTGCAAGGAAGCTTTGTTTAAAATATTGCAACAATTGCTGGAAAGCTAACAAGAACCACTGGGGTGTGGGGAAAAGGCTGCAGCCTCTTCCAGTTGCAGGTGGAGAAAGAGGAGAGCTTATTTCATTTATCAAATGAGAGTTGGATTTTTAAGAAATTGCAACATACAACTTTTGACTTCTTCCCTAGCAACATGATTAAGCAAGAGGTATCGATGGATCTACAGGAGATAATTAACTCAGCTGTAGGTTAAGAGAGATCACTAATAGGTGACAAAGAGAAAATTTTCATAGCAAAAGATTAGAAATAAGATCCAAACACGGGTTTGCGTGAGAATGTGGAAGACTTTGAATGAAAGGTTTATAGGTTTGGACAGTAAATTCAGCAGGTGAAGAATAGGGACTGGGCTCACACTGGGACCCTGGAAAAGACAGCAATTTGTTGTGCAGTTGAATGACTTAGGACTCCTTTGGGTGCCACTGGCAAAAACCCAGCTGAAACTGGCCTAAGCCAAAAAAAATAAATTATATTGGTTCACATAACTGAAAAGTATAGAGGATCCAGAATCAGAAATGCCTCTTGAAAAGACAGCATAAACCAGTGTACTGGTTAAGGCAAGGGCTTTGAAGCCAGTCTGGGATTAAGTCCCAGTACTGGTAGGTACCCACTAGTTATTTAACCTGGAGCAAGATAATACCCCTTTTAGTGAATGACTCCATTTCCTTTGCTCTAAAATGGAGATGTTAATAATAAGTTTCTCAGAGAATTTTTGAAATAAGAAAAGCTGATCTCCAAAGCACTTAGAACAGTGCCTGGCATAGTTGCTCTATTCATATTAGGACTCTATCCTCTAGCAGGTTCTTCTCATTAGTTAGCAGCTCAGCTTTCTCCCTGTCCTCACATCAACCCCAACAGGAAGACAGCTTCTTTTCTTCCAATAGTTGTAAGACACTTGACTTGCTCTGATTGGACTGATTGGTGAGTGCCATTCTAGTCTCTGGGGTGAGGAATGGCTTGGGGGAATGGCTAGGGAGCAGGAAAGTTCTGACTTGTTATGCCTGGATCAACTCCCCATACTGCTGCCAAGAGTTAGGTTCAACTCCACACAAACTCTGTGCATTCAGAGGAGAATGGGATGCTTCCTCCAAGGAGGTGCAGTCACCAGAAAAAGAGGAAATGCACTCTAGGTGGTTGAAAACAACAGATGTACCCCATAGCCATGAGAAGGACATCCTGACACGACTCCATACTGGTTGGGAAGCTTTGAGTGCAGAACAAGAAGAGATTTTTAATAATTTCTCAACTAAGCCGCAGTTCTTCTTTTATCAGCACTAAAGTTGTCAGAATTGTCAAGCTGCTAAAGTTCCTCTGTGATGTTCCCATAATTTACTTTAAATTAATAATTATTACCATTTATTCAGTGCATGCTGGAGCCAGGCATTATGCCAGATGTTTTGCTTATATGGTCTCTAATTCTCTTATGTAAATTTCACCATCTTTATTTGAAAGCAGAACACTTGCCCCTCCCCAGAAGTTGGCAGCCAGGATTTAAACTCAGGTATATCTGAACCTCCTAGCCTTGCTCTTTCTATTACAGTATGAGGCCTCTATTTGTGTACCATGTCTTACTGTTTACTGCCCCCACCTCGACAATGTGTCACTTCTGTCATTTTCAGGCAGTCACACTACTCACCAAACCGTCTTCCCCTCAGAAAAGCCTTGGCCATCAGTTACTCACCATCCAGTGTCACTTACCATCAGTAACTACCTGTCTCTGTGTCCCCTCTTGTATGGTTCTTGGCATTTGAAACCATATTCGTCATTTGAAAGGGAAGACTTTGTTTCTGACCAAATAACCTCGGAGGTCACCAGAGGACAGATTTGGGGCAAGTATTCCATCCAGCTGGTTTCCTACTTTAGTCAGGCAATAATCCCTATTTCCTCCAGCCAAGAGAGTGATATTACCCTGATTGGTAAATTGGGATGAAGACCTTCAGAAAGCCTGTAGCCCTTGTGTCTTTGCATGAATGGCATTTGTGGCCATCTCCCATCAACATTTTAACACAGACCTTCCGTTTAAGGATAGTGTGTCTCCTGAGTGCCCCCTCTATTGCTCCTGCCCAGCTGTGTCATACTGGCCTCATTTCCTGAGACCCAAACCATTTCCTACTTCTTTCCATATTCTGAGATTTTCTCTTCATATCCATCTTGTGCAAGAAACTGTCTCAGATTCTTCTAACCCATGACCTTCTCCTTCATACTCCTATAATCCAGTTGAGCCACACAACCTAAGTCTTTGATTCTAAACATTCTTCCTGTTTTCCAAACTAAATTATACACAATACATAACCATTCTTTTCTCTGTTTTATTGTTGTTTTTATTTAATTTCCCAAAAGCAGCTAGCCCAGGGATGGGCACATGGCTAACAGAGAATGGATGAAAATCCTGTCGATTTTTCTGACACATAAAATGCTAGTTTCCTTCTCTTTTGTCTCTCAGACTGTAACTAAGTTGGTCAAGGGCTGTGACACCATCATTCCACTTTTCCTCTCTGCTTTGCTGTTGCTCTCCTCCAGCAGAAAATCAATTAAGTCTCAGCACTGAGTCTTATCTAAAATATTCTGGTGTCATAAAGCAAGGACCTCTTTTATTGCCCTGTCATTTTTTCTATATAGAACAAACTAAACCTACTATTAGAAAGAAAATGCAATCTATTCAAGAAGTTTTCCTAGTATATATATTTTAAAAATCATAAATTCTCAGCTTTCAGATCACAGTACAATTGCAGGAGTCCTAAATTTATGCCTCTGAACAGAAGTGCAATTCCCATCCTCATTGCTACCTGCCTTCTCTGTTACCCTGATTAATTTAGTTATTCAATAATAATTAATACTCTCATCCCAGTCAGTAACAGCTGAAAATCATTAGAAGCTGACAGCTTTTGGGTGGTGATGTTGGAAGGAAGAGTAGCTATAATCTGCAGACCACATAAGGGAATTACCCTGACATGGAGACTAAAAACCACATGGGACCTGAGTCTTCAGAGAAGTGGCCAGTATGAGGAATTTAGTCCAGGGGTAGGGGAGAAGGAACAGATCTGAATGGCCATCACTACCCAGGTCACCTCTCTTCAAAGGAGCTGAAACAGTCATTGATGTTTAGAGCAGTCCTTCTACATTTGCCCCAAACATTCCAAAGCCTGCCTCAGATTGCTTCATTGTCTCATTCACCTGGGAAAAGAAGAAAAGCAGCAGAAGTGGTTGGAGGGGTGCCAACAACTAGAGCAATAGACTAGACTCATTCTAAAAATGTCATTCTGAATCACCCAAGAGAGTTGTTTAGGACTTGACTCATTCTCCATGATTACACAGATGTGTCTAAAATCTAACAGCTCTGATGTGAGTGTGCTGCACTAAGAGAAAGGAATCCCTGGACCTGGTCCTGCCTGGGCTCCTATTGAGCAGTGAAACAGAAGTAAATCCCTGAAACTCTTATCTTCAGTTTCCCCATCTGTAAAGCCAGGAGATGTGCAGGAGCTGCAAACTTGAATGCTTTCAGAGACAAGAAAGCAGTGTGGGAAACTCAAGGGCTCCAGAATACAATAACTACTTAGAACAAGGGCAACTGAAGTGTGCATACTTGTTCTAAAGGCTTTTAGCATTCAAATTCAAGTTTTAGAAACAAACAGTGCATATCTCAGACCTCCAGTTTTTGCCTCTAGACTAGATAATTTTTTAATCCTTTCCCACCCAGATATTCTTTGAACTTGAATCCCTGGAAAGGCAGGATATCATGGTGAGATCAACTATCTCCATGTTCATCCCATCATCTGACCAAGTGCCTGGGACACAGTAGTCTCAAGTTACAATTTGCTGTTGAGTGTCTGGCCATTCTCTTTTAACCTTTACCTTTACAGAGTGAAGTCTTGCCTTATTATTTTTAGGCTGTTCCCTCATTTGACAGTTCTTGGCTTCCATCTATTGAATTACTTTACCTTCAATCTAGCTGTCCCTCAGCTAAGACTTTCCTGAGCTGTGAGGAGTGCAACTCCTTATGATTTTCTGTGGAATGTCTGAGACGATCTAAATAATCCTTCCTCAGTAAGCAAAGACAGCACAACAAAGAAGCCTGCCATGACACAGCAGGCCTGGTGGAAGGAACAACTTTAGCTCTGCTCCAAAATGTCCTGTTCCTTCCTGTAAGAAGCAACCCTTCTGTCTTGTCCCCTCTTTTTGAATTCCTTCTTCAATAATCCTTTTGGCACAATGGCTGTTTCTCTTTCTGTTTGTCTTCTCTACAGAGCTGACCCAAACTCTAAGCTGCTTCCAAGTTATTTCGAGATAGCTCTCTAGATCAGCTCCTTGGAGAGATGCTGCACGGCAGAGCAGGAGTTCTCTTAAAATTGGGCCAAACGCACATCCTAAGCGGCTTCAGGGAAATTCACCTATTTACACTCCAACTACACAAAATGCTTGCTTCCTCCTTTGGCCTCAAATGCTTGTGAGACAATGGCAATATTCTTTTCCTATAAAGCCACAAATGTCTTCTATAGAATCCATCTTAATGGAAAATCTAAAACTCAGCCCAGAGTTTAAGGTCTGACTCTCTTACACTGCAGGTGAAGGATGGATATTATGTACTTTGGAGATGAGTTCTCATATTTTTCTGTGATTGAAATACACAATATATTTTAAGCTGGGGCCCCTGAAGGAATTTTTTTTTTAAGTACTTGCCTTCACTTAAGGCCCAGAGCAAGGAACAGAGTTGGTTAATCATCTGCCAGATAAACAAACAAAATCTCAGAATTATAGGATTGTTTTTCCACTTTGGAGCTTCTCCTCATTGCTTTTCCTATAAATAACTGAGGTGTGTTTTGTGCAATCACAAAGTATTTAGGGTGCTGCTAAGGACATGGGAACCCTTGGTTACCTTCCTTAAATTGATTGAAAACCAATACATCTGGGAAAGCATTTTAGGAAAGGAAGATGGTTCTCACCCTGAGAACCTCAGGGTGAAAACAGTGGGAGTTTTTTGGTGCAGAACAAAGGGAATGTCAGCTGGACCATTAAGTGTGGGTAGGATTTGAATGAGGGAGGCAGGCATTGTTTGAACAGAAAGTAGTTTTAATTCAGCAATAAGAGAACTAGTCTGAATTGAATGGGAAGGATGTGTGTTGAGACCAAGTGGCAACACAGTAAGTTCTAATAGGGAGAAGGAAACATGTTTAGGATCATGTCAAAGGCTAGGCAGAGCAGTTAAGGTCTGATTGTGATGAAATATCCTGAAGACAGCAATAATGTGAGGAAAGAAAAGTTGTTTGCAGTTGGAAATTGGTCTACTTTTGATACTTGAAACATAAACAATTATATACACAGTAAGTTTCTTCCCCTACTTTTTCTCCAACCCTTGCTTTTTAAAACTGAGAAGAGAGATTGTGTGATCACCACTCTATTGAACCTCAGAAAAAATGTTAATTTTTTTTTTCTTAAGACAAGACGACAGAAGACTAGTCATCATACCATATTTATACAAAAGTAAGATGTCCTCTGGGATTTTCAGTTTTTAGGTAACTACATCATACTTTGAATAGTATCTAGTAGTGTACGCTGACTCTGAAGTTAGGAATCTTACTAATATGGCTTTTCATAGTCCATGTTATGTTTGGGTTTTTATAGTCCTTTAATCCAGGTTTCAATATTTCCATCTATAAATCACATTAAATATGCTGACCTTTCAAAGTATTATGAAGAATCAATGAGATAAACATATGAACATATTCTGCCCAATGCAAAAGATCGTACCATTAGGTAATCTTCAACCTTGCCTCAGAAAACTAAAGAGAAGTCTCCCCCTGTGTGTACCTCTATGTCTTGTACAGTGAGAAATGTAAGAAGTTAAGTAAACAGCAGCTGAATCATAGTCTAGTGCTCTCCTGGATGACATTCAGCACTATAGTGTCAGAGAATGCACACAATCAGGTGAACAGATAGTGTCCCCCTGCCCCCTGATAAATTGATGGCATGCTAGGTGGTTTATTTGTGATATGATCCCAAGAAACATAAGTGAGGGACTGGGGAAAGTAAATCAAGAGAGAAAGAAAATCAATAAAAGATATGCTAATAAGCAGATCTCTATTGTGGACAATTAAGCCTCTTTCCTCCTGGGCTCCTCTCAAGGCATCTTCAAATGTGTTTCAATATTATCATATGATGGATGGGAACTTGGGGCATTTATTTACTAATTCTAGTCCCTCATTTGTTGAAAAGTACTCCTGGAGGTGTTGGATATCTAGTCATGCTGAGTAGCCACGATTATTGACCATCTCTCATTCATAGTTCTAGGGCAAAGCCCTGAAAAAGACATAGGCTTTGTAGGGGAGGCTGTCCACATGTATAGACACTGTCAGCTCAGGTGTAGGTGAAATTCAGAGGTCGGATAAAGGGACATAAGCCATCAATAACTTGCTATAGGAAATATGTTTTGTTTAAACATAGAAGCCTTCATTACCATAGAAAACAAAAAAGTTAATTAAGTTAATTCACAAGTTAATTAAAGGAAGGTTCTCACAAGTCATGAGAATAGATGGTGAGATCAAGAAATAATATTTTGACTATAGAACCTAGGAACTACTGACATACTGACTTCAGCTTGTTCAGGGTCCCACTGGGAACAAGGACAGGATAAAGAACACTCTTTAATGCCAAAGGTTCAAGTATCTGTCAAAAACAAAACAGACTAACACTGATAATTACAGTTTTGCAATTCCTGTCAGCTAGAATTTATAATCTCACACAGTAAGAGACTTGTGCATATTCCAAATTGTGTTAAAACCTTAAATAGACTCCTTATAGATGATCAATAATAAGACAAAGGGGAAAAAAGCCAGAATGGTTTCCAATATTTCATATACATTTTTCAAAGACCTGGAAGAAAGGTCAAAGTATTTACATTTCCAAGGGCATGAAAACCCAAAGTGCCTCATATCTAGAGGAAAAATCAGAAGAATTTTTCACAAAATCATAGGGCACAAGTGCAAGTACCTCATCAAAATGTAGACTCCTTTATGTATTAACCAAAGACAGTGTGTGAACCTGAATTACATTGTGGATTATAAACTATACAGGATATTTGGAAGGAAGGAACATGGAAGGAAGGAAGGAAGGGAGGGAGGGAAGAAGGAGGAAGGAAAGGGGAAGAGAGCCAAACAGATAATAAGAGAATGCTCTTAGAAGGCAGTGACTACATTTTATGACTATGTCATCCTTAGGAGCATCTATGTTTCACATTTTTAAGCATCATGTTAATTAAGTGACTTAAGGAGTGATTGAGTGTCTAATTAATTACTTAATTACTTGACCTAACCATCCATTCAGACAAAATAATCATGGTAACAGTTCTGTCTAAACTGCCTGAATTTGTCAAGGTTATTGTCTAGAAGTCATCTCAAAGCAAATTCCCAGTGCACATTGCAGAGTTCACAGTGGCCCTGAAGATAAAAGAACCATTTGGACTTTTCTCAGTTGGCATTTTTTACCAGTTGACATTGGGCCCAGTTCTTGGCCACAGTTTCCAAAGTCATATTGAACTTATAACATAGGGAAAGAACTTTCCAATTAATAATTTGCTGATGTATCTGGAACTAATTCCAATATGCAGTGGTGCCCATGCATCTCACACCTTCAAGGGGCGGGGCGGGGAGGGGCGCATCATGGTGAAATGTCAAAGTCTGTCTTCAAGCCAGAATATGAAATACATGCTTACAGATTATATACTGATTTCAAAGTCCACTGTAATTTGTGTCTGCTCTCCTCCTACCTTTCTATTTAGAATGATTTGTGAATCTAGGAAGCCCTGCTTTTGTCACATCTTTTGGATGCTAAAACTAAAGTGATAAGAAAGAGGATGTGCTATGGTGTAAATATTCTTTATAGGAAACTCTTCTAAGAAGGAAGTAAAATATACTAAAATGTTCTATTTTTCCCTTATCATGACTACATTAATATTTAAGTACTCTAAATTATCTATATATCAGTGAATGTCTTAAGTCTTTGTAAACTTTTGATCTATTTGACATTCAACAAAAAGAGGTAAAGCTGACAGAATTACATTGGCTTTTGAAAGGATACTCTTCAGGATAAGCAAATTTAATGAAATGCAACAGCTGCCTTTTTTCTGAATCTTGTTTGTTTGCGAGAGAGAAAGAAAGAGAGAGAGAGTACAAGTACAGAGGGTAGGGAGGGCAGAGGGAGAGGGAGAAGCACACTCTGCTGAGCAGGGAGCCCTATGGGAGGCTGCATTCCAGGACCCTAGGATCAGGATCTGAGCTGAGGGGGGCGGGGAGGGGGCAAAAAAAAAAAAAAAAAAAAGGATCTGAGCTGAAGGCAGGTACTTAACCAACTGAGCTGCCCAGGTGCCCCTGCAGAATCTGTCTTTAATCATAGTATTACGGAGCCAGAAAATTGCTTCAATTCCTTTAGCTTATAGGTTGGCAAAGGATAGGTGACTAGACAAATCTGGTTTGCTGCCTAATTTTATAAACAAAGTTTTATTGGAAGATAGCCACACCCACTTGTTTACATATTGTCTATGGCTGCTTCTTGGCTACAACAATAGAGTTGAGTAGTTGCAGCAGAAATCATATCAAGTAAAAGCCTAAAATATTAACCATCTGACCCTTTACTGAAAAGGTTTGCCAATAATTGCTCCAGACCATTATGCTGGCCATTAACTAACTACCTGTGACCACTGAGCACTTAAAATGCAGCTGGGGCAACTAAGAAATTAAATGAGTTAATTGAATTTATATGTACTGAATGTATAAAATATAAAGGCTCTCCAGAGAAACAGAGTCAACAGTAGATAGATAGACAATTGATTCTGTTTTCTGAAGAACTTTTATATTTAAGGTTTATTTTATACTGAATTTATATAGATACATCTATATATGTATGTGTATTTGTGTGTGTAAACACATATATATTTAAATCTCAATCTATATCTGCTATCTATATCTATTAGAGAGAGAGAAATTAAGAGAAAAATTTATTATAAGGAATTGGCTCACATGATTATAGAGGCTGGTAAGTCCAAATCTACTGTGTGGCTGGCAAGCTGGAGACCCAGGAAAGCCAATGCAATCCCAGTCTGAAGGCTGGAGCCACGAGGAATGATAATGTAGATGAAGTTCAAAGGCAGTCTGCTGAAGAATTCCCTGTTGAGAAGGCTAGTATTTTTTCTTCTATTCAGGCCTTCAACTAATAGAATGAGGCCCCCCTACGTTATGGAGAGCAAGTAGTTTACCCAAAGCTCATAAATTTAAATGTTAATCTCATCCAAAAACACCCTCCAAATTGACACATGAAATCAATCACCATGCTTACTATTTTTTTTGTTTTTTAATCTTATTTTATTTAAATTCAATTTCTTAACATATAGAGTATTATTAGTTCCAGAGGTAGAGTTTAGTGATTCATCAGTTGCATATAATACACAGTGCTCATTACATCAAGTGCCCTCTTTAATAATCATTACCCAGCTACCCCAATCTCACCCTCTTCCCCTCCAGCAATCCTGTTTGTTTCCTAGAGTTAGAGTCTCTTATGTTTGTCTCCCTCTCTGATTTCATCTATTTTAAAGACATAGAATTCAAGGATTTATTTTTTTAATGTAAAATACATTGATTATATGTTAAAATTATAATATTTTGGATAGGTTAAATAAACCATGTTGTTAAAATTAATTTCATCTCTTTTTTTATAACTTTATAAAGTGGCTACTAAAATGTTTAAAATCACTTATGTAACTTACATTTCTATTGAATAGTACTGTTCTAGAAACTATTCTCAGCCTGTGAAAAGTGTTATTCCCCCTTCACCATATTTCAAAAGGACTCATGTAGTTGGTTTGAATGGCATCTATATTTATTTATACAAGCTTATGGAGAACTGACATACATTGCTCAAGAAGGTTGTAAAATAGTTTATTTCTAATCTGGCTATTCTTGCAGTTGGTGGGTTTGTTTTTTTTTTCCTCTCAAATCAGGTAAAATTTTTCTGAAAAGAGTCACTTGAGAAACCATTGAATTAACACCTTTATCAGTTAATCGAGTGCAAATGTGTATATGCACATGTGTGTGTATTAAATTCTAAATGCACTAAGCTTTATTAAAGACATTATATAATGACAGTCTTTCATTTCTCCTAAACCATAGCATATGACTTTCTTCTATATTTCCATTCACCACAATAAATATTCTGTAGACTCTTTTTTTTTTTTTACATTTCAAAGCAAATTTACTAAGGTCTGTTATATGTAATGAAATTAAGTGAAAAATCTGAAGCACATTGGCAAAATGAATACACCTCTGTTACCACTACCCCAATCAAGATGTGTGTTAGATAGAATTATAAAGAGTCCCTTCACCCTAAGATTCCAGCTCCTGGTTATTCAGCCAAACACTAGGGAGATACTTCTGTGAAGGGAATTTGCAGAGTGGATGTAATTCATATTACTAGTCAGCTGATGGAGATTTTCCCAGATTATCGGGTGGGTCCAATCATGTCACCCAAGCCCTTAAAAGCAGAAGGTAAGGAGGAAGAGTAGGAGACATGAGAAGTAAGGGAAGGTCAGAGAGACTCATGAGAGGGCCTCAACTTGCCTTTGGTGTTTTAAAGTTAGAAGGAAGAGGTGATGAGTCAAGGAATACTTTTGGAAGCTAAGATTGACCTTTGCTGAAGGGACATGGGACTTCATTCCTACAGACGCATGGCAGTAAATTTTTCTGAAAGCTTAATTGAGCTTGAAAGAGAATTCATCTTCAGAGCCTCCAGAAAAGAACACATCACTGCTGAAAACTTGATTTCAACCTTGTGGAACATGGGATAGAAAACCAGGAAGCCGTTTTGTACCTGGACCTAAGACCTACAGTTGTGAGATGATAAACTAAGTGTCGCTTTATATTGCTACATTTGTGATAGTGTGTTGTCAACCCTTGGGACAAACTAATACAATATAGGAAGCTGCTCCCTCCCTCCCTCTTGCTAGGTGTTAATGATTACAACTCACCCCTCCTTGAGGCAACCACTGTTTTTGTTTTTTGATGATTTAGGTTAGTTTTCATTTTAATAGGATTTTCTATCAATGAAATTAAATAGTATGCATCATTCAGTGTTTATCTTCTATCACTCAGCATTTTAAAAAATTCATCCATTTATCACATAACAGTAAATCATTCTTATCGCTGAGTAGTATTTTATGATATCACAATCTATATCCCTGTTGCACCTGCTGATAAATATCTGGGTTGTTTTCCGTTTTTTATTCTTTTGAATTAAGTTATAATGAGCATTTAGCTATAAGTCTTCCTGTGGACATAGAATATCTATCTCTTGAGGAAATAACTACGGGTAGAAGTGCTATGTCGTATACTTAACTTTTGAGTGCCAAACTGATTTTCACAAGGGTTGTTTCTTTTTACACTCCCACCAGCAATGTATTGAGAGTTCCATTTGTTCTATATCCTTGCCAACACCTGGTATATTTGATATTATTTTTGGTTTTAACTGTCTAGTGAGAATTATAAAAATATAAATATTATAATTTACATTTTCCTGATGATTAATTTTGTTAAGTAGCTCTTTTGTGCACATTAGCCTCTGCTACATGTTCTTTTGCAAGATGTCTGTTCAAATGTTTTGCCACTTGGCAGTGGTTTCTCTCATTGAGGTTAGGAGTTCCTGATATATTCAAAACAGAATCTTTTGCCACTTATATCTATTGCAAGTATTTTCTTCCAGTCTGTTTTGTTGCTTTATTTTTCTTGATGTTCTTGATGAGCAGATTTCTTAGAAAACATTAGTGCCATTTATTTTGTTTCTTTATTGTTAATACTTTTTGTGTCCTCAGAAATGTTTTCCTAAGAAATGCCAAGGCTGCAAAGATTTTTCCACTATATTTACTTACAGGGATCAGATAGCTTTAGATTTTACATTTAGCTCCATGATCTATTTACATATTAATTTGTGATTAGGGGGAGATAAATGTAAGGGCTCATCCCCACCCTCTCTCCCCTCGATTGGAACCACTTGTTCCCTCACCTTTTGTTGAAAAGACTATCTTTTTCACATTTAAGTAACGCGGCAGATTTGTTAAAAATCACCATAGAAGTGTGATTATATTTCTGTATTCTCTATTCTGGTGATTTACATGTCTATCCTTATAGCAATACGACACTGTTTTGATTACTGTAGCATTATATAAATCTTGAAGCTAAGTATTGTAAGTCCTCCTTTTTTCACCTTTGCAAGATTATTTTGTCTACTTTAAGTCCTATTTATCATATGCATTTTTTAATCCTACTTCCAATTTCTACAAAAAAACTTGCTGGATTTTGATGGAGATATTGCTGAATCTATAGATTAATTGGAAAATATTTAAAATCTCTATACCCTTGAATCTAATCCATGAATGTATCTATTTATTTAGAACTTTAATTTTGTTCAGTATTTTGAAGGATGTTTTTGTACAGGTATTGCATATATTTTAATTCATCTCTAAAAGCATATTTTGGGACTTTTTAATCTAGTTTTCCAAAGAATCATTTATAGCACATAGAAACTCTAATTTTGTCTATAAGCCAAATATCCTATTCATTTATTAAATTATTATATCTAGTATCTTTGGGAGGTTGCTGAGAATTTCCTATATACATAATCATGTTAACTGCAAATAGAGAACATTTAATTACTTCCATTCAAAAATGATTGTATGGCTGTAATTTCTTCGGGCACTAACCAGGGCTTCTAGTATAAAGTTGAATAAAAGTGGTGACATGGAAATCCTTGCATTTTTCTCAGTTGTAGAGAAAACCATTTAGTTTAGGTTTTTTTTTTTTGCCATTGGCTATGATGATAGCTGTAAATTCTTACAGATAGCGTTATCAGAGGAATTTCTCTTTTGTTCCCAGGTTTCAGAAAGATTGTGTCATGAACAGTAACTAATTTTTGTCAAATGCCTCTCAATCACATGGGCTTTTTTCTCTTTTGTTGTATTTTATGGTGAATTGCATTAATGGAATTTCAGAATACGAACCAGACTTTGGATTCTTGAGATAAACCCTGGCTTTTGATATATCTTCCTTTCTTAGATATTGCTGGATTTGATTTTATTAAAGATTTCTGTGTTCATGTTGAAGATACTGGTTTGCAGTTTTCTTTGTCATTTATAGTTTTCATTACCCGTGTAATGCAGGGCTCCTAAAATGATTTAGAAAGTATTCTATTTTCTGAAAGTTTGTGTAGGATTGGTAGTGTTTTTTCCATTATTATTCAGTTAAATTCACCAGTGAGACTTTCTGAACCTGAAGTGTTCTTTATAGGAAGTATTTGTTTACTTACAAGTTCAAGTTCTTTAGGTAATATAGTAGTGTTCTGACTTTTGTAAGTTTTTTTTGTTAGCTTCAGTAACTGATCTTTTTCAGAAATCTATCCTTGTTAGCAAAATGATGATGGAAATAGCATAAAAGTCTTTATAATGCCATATCATTTTATTAACATTTGTAAGATCTATAATGATGCCCCTCTTTTGTTACAGCCATTAGTAATTTTTTAAATAGCTTTAGAAGTCCAGCTAAAGTGTAATATTAAGGTTTTTTCCCTAAATAACAAGTTTTGGGGTTTCTTTCTTACTGTTTGTGTTTAATTTCATTGATTTCTGATTTCCTATTCCTCTTTTCCTGCTTACTTTCAATTTAATCTCTTCTTTATCTTTCTTAAAATAGAAATTTAGATAAATTATTTTAAGCCTACTTTTCAAGACTTCTTTTCAAAGGTATTCCTATATATAAATTTTCTTTGCACGGTTTGAACAGCATCACACAACTTATATTTAGCATTCAATAGAAAAATTTGTATTTCCTTGTAATCTTTTCTACAGTCTATAAGTTTTTTTTTTGAGGTATATTGTTTAATTTCCAAATACTTCTTAGTTTTCCAGATAGCTTCCTGTCATTCATTTTTAGTTTACTTTGCATATGATAAATAATCATACCTCCTGTGATTTCTTTTAACTTCATGGTCTTTTTTATAACCCTGATTATGGTCTAATTTGATAAATATTCCATGTGCTCTTGAAAAGAATGGAAATTCTACAGACTTTTAGTGGGATGTTCCTTAAGTGTCAATTAGGCTGAATTGGCTGATAATATTGTTCAAAATTTCTATATCTTTACTGACTTTCCACATATTTTTTCCACCAATAACTGAAAAGGTATTGAATTATCTAACTACAATGGTGGCTTTCCCAATTTCTTATTTTAGTTCTATCCATTTTTTGTTCAATGTATTTGAAAGCTCTGTAACTAAGAACATATAAAAAGGTGTTTTTTTTTTCTTTTCTCTTGTTTCTTTTTTTCCTTGCTGAATCGATCCTTTTGTTATTACTAAATGTTCTCTCTCTCTCTCTTTCTTTTTTTTTTTTTTTTTTAAACCCTGGTATCATTCTTTATACTGAAATCTACTTTTTCTCATTAACATAACCTATGTGGTTTTTTTTATAGAGTTAGCATAACATATAAATAAATGTCTTAATCCCCTTTTACCTATCTGCAAACTTATAACTAAAAATGGACTTGTGTTTTGCTTTTTGTTTTTTCTCATCTGGTTTGACACTTGAAAAAATATATAGACTGCCTTTAATGTAACTGATGAGTTTTTATCTAAGATGGTAATCTTTGATACTTGGATTCTATTTGTTTTTTCTTACATTCAGTCTTATCTTTTTTAATCATTTTTATATTCCATTTTGTCTCCTTTTTAAAATTTTTCAGTATTGCTCTAGATTTACAAAATAAACATTATGGTCTTGTATAACTATTATTCCACTTTACACAGTTTGAGAAACACATTAAGTATATTTTTACTTTTTACTACTTAGTCCTATTACTACTTAGTCCTATTGTTTTTAAAGATACTGCTTCTATATAGATTATAAACCCCTCAGTGCATTATTCTTTACTGTCAGTTATATTTCACTATTAAATGATAGGAAAAGAGTCTCCTATAATTATGCATACCACTTATGGTATTCTTTCTTTGTGAAGATCTGAATTTCTGTTGTCTAACATTTCCTTCAATATGGATAAAAAAAAAATAGCATTCTTATAGTCCAGAACTACTGGTAACAGATTGTCTCAGATTTTTTGGTGTATTATTCAGCAAAGATGCAATGTGAAGTGTACGTATATTTCCAGAATTCTTTATCTGTATAGTCCTATTTTCAGATACTGTACCCTGTGAAGCCTAGTTACTTCAGTTTCTCCAAACTTGGATCTTTTTATCCTCAGTTCAACAAAATCACTATGCTCTAATTGTACTCTCCCTTTACTAAAAATGAAGAAGTCTCTGTAGGCATAAAACCAGGGCCCATCTCTTTTCTTTTCCCTTACTCAAGGATTAGGATACTGAGCTGCCTGTTGTCCAATATCTGTTTTGTCTCATTTGTCCAGTTTTATACTTATTTTTCATAGAGGGGCAAGTTCTATACATGTAACTCTACCACAGCCAGAAATGGAAATCTTTATAGATCACTTTCAATATTCATTTCCAAATGTCATGTTTGTGTTTTAATGTTAATATTTAATTATCTTCGGAAGATAACTATTTTTACATGGATTTGTAGAAGAACAATACTTTGAATAACTATTTCTGAAATCCCAGGTTTTTTGTACTCTAGTGTATTAGTGAAAAAATATGTACAGTCTTAGATATAATGGGATTAAGTGAGAGGAGTGTGATTAAAGGAGAGAAGAGTAGATGAAGTCAGTGATTTTATACCTACAGCTACAAGATTCATATTCCTTATAGAGTATTTAATGTATTCTGTGCTTATTGATTTGTTTGACTAGTACTTACACAAGAAGCATAACAAATACAGCAGTCAAGAAAATAATGTATCATTGTGTCACCTATTTAGGTGAAGACCCTCAGCTGTAGAATTTGTGACTAAGTAGGCACACTAAATTTGAAACCTGTGTCAAGTATCTTATATAGCTTGTTCCAATGCACACAGAGGTTGTGTGCTCTATATAAAGTTTAACTATATTTTATGATTTTTGAACGGATCCTCATGTCACATTTTTAATTAAACTATCATCCCCCAGAACTTCAAAACTAACTGCCTAGGTATAAGTTGGCAGAAAATGAAGATATATATTTAAGATATTTAAGAGTTGTTTAAAAATAGATTTCACAGCAAACTAAATATGGGTTATTTGTGGATGTCACCATCAGAAAAGCTAAAAAAAAAATCATGACTGAATCTATAGAAATAAAGTATCTACCATGAGGAAGACATTTTTGTTCTATTCTTGGCTTCTCAAGACTATGCCTGGTTAATTCTATTTTTGGTGCTTGCTTGTTAATAGAGAAATATTGAAATTGAGGATTTTTTGTTTTCAGGTGAGAAGTTAAGTGGTTGAGTAACCTAGAAGTCATGTCTTATAATCTACCTACATTGGGTTATGAGGAGTAACTAGATAATTTTCTGGCCCTTTGAAAGAAATTTTTAAATATTGCTTAATCTTAATTCTCTGCATAATCTGAGCATTATAGGGTAGAAAAATAATCAGGTCCTCTGGTGACAGCTTTCTACCCAGATAACATTTTATCAAGCAACTAAGTACTGGCCCCAAACTTGCATGTGCCATTTAAACAAAAGTGATGTGAGTAACCATATATACCTTATATGGTGCCTTAAAAGACAATATAGGAATACTTTATTTTGCTCAAGGTCTCTGAGGTAGTGCCTAGCATGTTAAGCATACTCCATATAGGTAATAGTTGATAAAAATAGAAGCTTTTAGTTTCAATAATTTTTATCTTATCAGAAAATGCATTATAACTTTTTTCATATATAGGCATACCTTGGAGATACTGGGGGTTCCATTCCAGACCACCATAATAAAGTGACTATTGTAACAGAACAAGTCAAATGAACTTTTTGGGTTCCCCAAAGCTTATAAAAGTAATGTTTGCACTATAGCATAGTTCAGAAAGTATGCAAGGTAATTATGTGTAAATATATATTTATATATTAATTACATTACTAAAAACTGAACTTTCAGTAAGACATTATCACTGATTACCAATCACTAACAAATATAATAATAAAGTTTAAAATAGAATTATCAGACTAGACACATAGACCTGAAGGCTGCAAATGCTGTTGGATAAATGGTACTAATAGACTGGATGGAGACAGGGTGGGTTGCCACAAACCCTCAACTTGTAAGAAAGGTAATATCAAGCACAATAAAATGAAGTATGCCTATACTTTTAATTACTCTGGAAGACTGGGAGATAATTTTTACATGTAACTCCTCAGTTTAGGAGTAGGATCAGCCTGTAGAAAATTCAAGACATGATTATTGACTACCCACCAAAACCCAGTTGTAAGAAAAAAGGCTTTAAAGAACCACAGTCAGATATTTCTGAATTCTTCCAAATGATGGAACTACCACTCAGATCCATGATACCTCAGAAATCTTGAGCCCAAGTTCTTATTTAGGATATTTTTCTGGCTATTTTAACATAGACTACACATCTTAGTTACTTAACACAATTACAGTTTGATTTATGAAAATTCCGAAATAGATGATTGTGATTGGCGAGGCAAAGGAGGAGAAATAGTACTTTGCTTTAAGGATTTACTCAGGGACAAAGGCATAAGTGTTTCCACTGCAAATGGAGGGCACAACTCTTGTGTGGATAGGTAGACCTCTTTATCATGCCCTATTATTTGCCCAGTTTTTGCCCTTCCATCTCTTTATTCCTCTCCTTAAAGCCATTCTTTAACATAAAACCCCATGATTCCTATAACTCTTCATTTTCTTGTAACCTCTCTAGACTTTCCAAGGCTCACTTATTTTTCTGCTTAGCTTAGATACAGTGTTTATCATTTAAACCATTCTCTCACATATACAATTATCCTTTCCCATCTATCTTTATTCCCCAGTGAACTATATAAAGCTTGGATTGAAAACAGAAACTATTTTAACTAAATGTCATGGGACACACAAAATAATACTGAATAAATTTAAACAGATTATTAGTGTTCATCTTTCCAATCATTGTACTTGATGGAGATCACTTAAGCTGCATCTCCATTTCCATCACTGACTTTCCTAAAATGTCACTACTCACTTTAACCTCCCATATATCCATGGTTCTCTTCAGCTCAGGGAAATACCTTACCTAAAACTTAGCAATTGCAACTACCTGTGATGATCTTCCTCAACTCCTCACATTTGCATTTGCTAATTTACATATACAATCTCAGACTGACACTTACCTCTCATTTACAGTGGAAGTTGGATTGAAGTTCTAGCTATTCAAAGCCAATATCTATTATGGTGTGCCAAGTCCCAACAACCTTACATTTCTTTTAGAATTATTGTAATCCTTTCTTTACCTTTATTCTAATCCTTGGGCTTCTTATCTGCTAACTATAAATTGTGTCCAAGTTTTTCCTTCATAAAAACCTTCTTTCCCATTGACCAATCTTATACTCTCCTTTCTCTCTGATTCAGAAGTTTCAGAAAAGTTGTCCAACTTACCTGTTTACTCTTGTCAGCTTCATGCTTCAATCCTGTGTTGCCTAAGTTTCATTTTCACTACTCTAATAGATAATGCTACCTGAATATTGTTAGTATAATGAAAAGAATAGGTCTTAGAGCCACAAATAACATAATTCCAAGATGGTACAATTTCTAAAGTGATTACTAGATTTGATTGAAAACCAGAAGATAATTAGGAATTACATTTGTCACATTCTTCTTAAAACCAAAAAATATTCTTAAAGATGGAAAGAAATCCATCAATTTTGGAAGTCATTTAGATAATGAAGATGTTTTCAAAAACATATTGGGACTTCTGGGAAGATGGGGTCTTCTATTTTGGGGGGATCTATTTTTCTCTATTCCTTAAGTATAAATAAAAAGCCCTGGTCATTAACATTTATAAGTACAACTCTAAAAGAGAAGAAGGTAGGCTAAGACCTGGGAACAGATGAATGAGACCAATTCCCTGGGTTTTTCTTTTATCTTATATATCCCACATTTGAAGCTGAAGTCACTGGCAAACTATAAATGCCAGTAAGTTCAGACAAAACAAACAAACCCAACACAAGCTTTATTTCCCCTAGCCAAAGGATCAGGAAAGGGCAACCTAGAAAGACAGAAAATCAATAGATAATTACCACTGTACTTCAGCCAAACACCACAGAAAATATGTTGGAGCCATTGTACATCAACAAAGGTCAAGTGGGTAGCATAGTTTACTACCTTTGAGAGACTATAATAGTGTACCCCAATAATACTACTGAAGTGTAGTATAAGAGAAATCTGAGCAGGGAACCAAGACATTCATTCACCATAGCTAATTACAAGTCACCTCTTTTCCACCAGCAGTGCTAGTGGAATCATGTGAGAAGCTTGGGCTTTAACCTCCACTTGGGAGTAGAGAAGCATCTCTCATACCACAAAAGTACTATAAGAAGAGGTCTCCTAGAGACCCAAGACTTTTCACCATCACTGAGTGGTAGTAATGAAGCTATCCTCATTGTAGTACCACTACAGACTATATGCAGAGCCTGAAGTCATTCCTCTTCACAGTAATGAGGAAGTTAGTTAGTCAACAATAACCAAGTGTAAAATCTGGACTTAGATCTACATAAGGCCATAACAGGGAAAAAATGCTCTCCCTTCTTTCTTCTGCCAAGGTAATAGTAGAGAAAACTGGCTAAAATAAAAATATCTAAGAGTAATATATAATACAAAATGTCCAATTTTCAATCAAAGATTATTAGCCATGCCAATTACCAGGAAGATCTCAAGCTGAAGGGGGAGGAGGAAGGAAAAGACAAGTAATGGATGCCAACATCAAAAGGAAAACAGAACTATCTGATAACAGTTTTAAAGTTCCCATGATAAAAATTACAAGGAGTAATTACCAGTTAGCTTAACAAACAGAAAAGTAGAAAGTATCAGAAAATAGGACCTACAAAGACTAAATTGAAACTTTAGAACTAGAAATTATATCAAAATTTAAAGCTCAGCAAATGGGCTCAATAGCAGAACAGAGAGGGCAGAGGAAAAAATCAGTGAGATGTAAAACAGAATGATAGAAATGACACACTCTTAAGAGAAAGTAGGCTGAATAAAAACGTCAAGTGTCTATGAAACTATAACAGAAGATCTAACATTCATGTCATCAAGAGTACTAAAAAGAGGAAAATGTGAGACTAAACTATATACAAAGAAATAATTGCTGAAATTTTCCTATCTAAACCTAGAGATTCAGGGAGCTAAGCAATCACTTATTACCAAATAAGATAATAGCAAATGCATCAGTGTCAAAATGCCTTATAATAAAACTTATGAAAGTTTAGACAAGGAAAAGTCTTCAAAGCAACCAGAGAAAAATGAGAAAAAATAGTTTAGAGAAAAACTATTCATGACCACAGATTGGAAACCTTGGAGTCCAGAAGAAAGTAATATTGATCCAAAAAAAAACAAAACAAAACAAAAAAAAAAACTGTCAACCCAGAATCCTGTATCCAGGATTTCATTCTTCAAGAATGAAAGGGAGATCAACAAAATCTCAAAATCTCAAGTAAAGGAAACTACGAAAATTTCCCACTGGCAGACCTACTCCAAAAGAACAGCTAAAGGAATTTCTCAATATAGAAAGAAAACAAAAGAATGAACGTTGGGACATCAGAGAGAAATAAAACGCAGTAAACAAAAACAAAAACAAAACTTTTCATTTTCCCTTTTTTTTTTTTTAAAGATTTAATTTATTTATTCATGAGAGAGAGAGGCACAGACACAGGCAGAGGGAGAAGCAGACTCCATTACATGCAGGGAGCCTGACATGGGACTCAATCCCAGGTCTCCAGAACCACACCGTGAGCTAAAGGCAGTGCTAAACTGCTGAGCCACCCGGGCTGCCCTCCCATTGGTTTTCTAAATTATTAAAATTATATGTATGATATGATTCTAAACATCTAAAGAAGAAATATTTAAGACAATTATAAATAGAAGAGGGTAAATGATTGTAAAAAGTGGCAAGGTTTCTACTCAATTGGTAAATAATTACATATAATATTACATATATATAATTTTATATACATATATAATATACATACATAATACTGATATCAACCATTAAAACAGTATACAAGGGATCCCTGGGTGGCGCAGCGGTTTGGCGCCTGCCTTTGGCCCAGGGCGCGATCCTGGAGACCCGGGATCGAATCCCACATCAGGCTCCCGGCGCATGGAGCCTGCTTCTCCCTCCGCCTGTGTCTCTGCCTCTCTCTTTCTCTCTGTATGACTATCATAAATAAATAAAAATTAAAAAAAAAATTAAAAAAAAAATAAAACAGTATACAAAGCAATAGATTAAAAATGCTATTAATAAATCAAAATATAATTCAGGAAAATACTCAAGTAATGGGAAACTAGGAAAAGGAAAACAAAAGAAAACAAGAATGAAACTAAATTAATAAAATGACAGAGGTATGACTTAACAAATAATTACAATAAAAAATGAATGGTCTAAGTATAAAATTAAAAGGCACAGTGGAATTGAATTTAAATAAAAATAAAAGGCATAGTGGGTTAAAAACACAAACCAACTATAGGCTCTCTAAAAGACATTCATTATAAATATAAGTAGACTGAAAATTAAAGGATGAAAAAATATGCAAATATTAATAAGAGGCAGGGGTAGCTATATTAATATGAGATAAAGCAGACATTAGAACAAAGAAAATTGAGAGAAAAGGATATTCTATGATAATAAAAGGTCAATCCCCCAAGAAGATACAGCAAACCTAAATTAGTATGCACCAAACTATAGATCTGTAAAATGTGAGAAGCAGTGATTGGCTGAATACTGTGTATACAAATTCACAACCATGGTTTAAGATCATAATATCACTCTCAGAACAGTTGAAAGAAAAGCCAAAAAGAAAATTAGGAAATATATAGAACTCAATAACAACATCAACCAATAGGATATAATAGATATTTATAGAACATTCCACCTTCCCACTGAAACATGAGTATACATTATTTTCAAGTGACCACCGGACATACACTAACCTAAACCATATTTTAAGTTCTAAAATAAATTTTGACAACATATAAAATAGTTTAAAACATGCGGTATATTCTCTAACCACAACTGAGACAAACTAGAAGTAATAAGACAAAAATCCTCAAATGTTTCATCTTCAAAATGAAACAATACACTAAATCCATAGAACAGGGACACCTGGGAGGCTCAGTGGTTGAGAGTCTGCCTTTGGTTCAGGGCATGATCCTGTGTGCGGGGATCCAGTCCCATATCAGGCTCCCTGCAGGGACCTGTTTCTCCCTCTACCTATGTCTCTGCCTCTCTCTCTGTCTCTGTCTCTCACAAATAAATAAATAAAATCTTTAAAAACATAGATCAAAAAAATCTCAAGGGAAATTTAAAAATTACATTGAAACGAATTAAAATGAAAATAAATCATAGCAGAATATTCATGGCAAAACTAAAGGCTGTATGGAGTGGGAGATTTAGAGTACTAAATGCATGTGTTAAAAAAGTGAAAAGATTTTAAACCAATAATCTAGGACTCTACCTCAAAAACCTAGACAAAATCAAAATCACTCCAAAGCAAGCAGAAAAAGTAAATAATAAAGATAAGAGCAGAAATTAATAAAATTAGAATCCACTCTCACCATCCGCAAATCACGGAGGAGCCTGAATGAACCTTGACTGGATTATTTTGGACTATGATGAATGAGTGAAATTATATGCAGCTTTGAGTCCTCTGTGCCTTGCAGAAGTTCAGGCTGGATAAATCTGCGTGTGATAAGGAAACTCAGGTGCTGCTGACTGCAGTAGAAGAGAAAATTTTTCACCTGAGCATTTCACATCAACCTTGGGTTGATAGTAAGTATAAGAGCAAGGGTGTGCTCATCTGCTGGGGAGCACCCTGAAGTAATCTTCTCATAAAGGCTTTACCTTGGTCACTATGGGAATTTTTCCTCCTGTAAATTGTACATCATGGCAATGGGGGCTCTGATTTAATTTTTTTAAATCTTTTAAAAAATATTTTATTTATTTATGCATGAGAGACAGAGAGAGAGAGAGGCAAAAGCAGAGGGAGAAGCAGGCTCCACGCAGGGAGCCGGATGTGGGACTTGATCCCAGGTCTCCGGGATTAGGCCCAGAGCTGAAGGTGGCGCTAAACTGCTCTGCCCCAGGGCTGCCCTGGGGGCTGTGATTTTAGAGCTACTCCTTCACAGTGTTTTAGCAACATGACTGTAGAATGTGTTTAGTGTGTTTGTGCCTCTGTCCTCTTATCTCCATCTTTAAAGTTTCCATCCTATCTTAGAATATTTAGAAGAACAAATACATTGAAATAAACTTTTGGCAAAAAAGGGGGGGGGGTAGAGAAAATTAATGACACCAAAAAGCTGTTCTTTGAAACCATCAATTTTGAAATCCTCTAGGATGACTGACAAGAAAAAAAAAAAAAAAAAAGGAGAGAGAGAGAGCGAGAAAGAAAGAAAACATAAAAACTGCCAATAGTGAAATGAGATATTACCATAGACCCTTTAGTCATCAAATGTCTGGTAAGGAAAAACATCAGGAAATTCTCTACAGATATATTTGACAACCTAAGACAACTAACTAGAAAACCAAAAAATACCACAAGTCACTCTGTGCAGTAATAATTTGCATAATTATATAACTATTTAGGAAATCAAAGTAATAACTTAGAAACTTTCAAAAAAGAAATTTCCAGGCCCAGTAGAATCACTGGAGAAAACTACCAAATATTTAAAAAAGTATTAACACCAATTTTAAGCACTTTCAAAATAGAAGGAGAAATACTTCCCAATTCATTTTATTAATCTGAGATAGCCTTGATACCAAAACATAAAAGACAGTACCAAAATAGAACAACTCCCAACCCCACAAAACTAAAGAACAATATCACTCATAAATGAGACAGAAATTCTTAAAAAATTGGCAAACAGAACCTGGCAATACATAAAAATATTTTAAAAATATGATCAAGTTGTATTTGTTACAAGATGCAAGGCTGAGTAAATGTTCAAAAATCAATGTGTACAAATCACTCTATTAAATTAAAGAATAGATATCACTTTTCATATCAATTGTTGCAAAATAAGTATTTAATAGAATTCACTACCCATTCATTATGCTAATTTGAAAAAAATAGCAATATATGGAAATTCAACTTACAAAGGACATCTACAGAATATCTACAACTAACGTTTTACTTATTTTTGAATGACTAAATGCTTTTCCCTAAGATAGTGAACAAGATGAGGATATTTGCTCTCACCATACTTATTTAACAAAGTGCTAAGAGTTTTAATACAGTAAGCAAGGAAAGGAAATACAAAATATTCAGGTCAGAAAGGAAGAAATAAAGCTTTCCTCCTAAATAGTTGGCATAGTTGTCTTCATAGAAAATCCCAAGTGATCTATAAAACTATTTCTGGGGCTAATAAGTTTAGCAGGGTTGCAGGATAAAGAATTAAAAGATAAAAGGAACAGATAAAAAATTGTATTTTACACACTAGCAAAAAAACATGGACAATAAAATTCAAAATATTATGCCATTTAAAGTAGCTCCCAAAATGAAATTCTTTGGTATAAATCTAAAGCAAACAAAAACCCTTGTAAGTGATTTGTATGCTAAAAGTTTTCTAAATCTGATAAAAAAAAATCAAGGTGTAAATAAGTGTAGAGACATGCCATGTTCATGGATTCAGAAAATCAACATAGTAAATATGTGAACTCTCCCCCAAAACTGATTTGACACAATTCCTATCAAAATTCCAGAAAGTTTCCTCTTCTTTTTTGTTTTTTTGATTTTTTTGAGGAGAAAAGATTACCTTAAAATTTATGTGGAAAAGCCACAAAACATACGGCTAAAATAATTTTGAAAAACAAAGTCTACCCAATTTCAAAACTTGCTTTACAGCTATTATGATAAAGAACACATGGAGCAGAAAGTGGAAAGAATGGAGAACTCAGAAATAGATCCATACAAAATGTGTGACTGACATTTGATGAAAGTGCCAAAAACTGGTAAAAGTCTTTTCAACAAATGGACATTCATAGGCCAAACAAAAAAATAAAATATGACCTAAATCTATAAAATTTAAATTGTAGTAGGGATTTAAGTATGTACGTTAAAGCTGTAAAACTTTTAGGGGAAAACAGAAAATCTTTGAAGTATTGGTGTAGAATTTATAGACTTGGCATGTGAGCATGGTCTCTAAAAGGAAAAATTGATAAACTGGACTTCCTTAAAAATCTTTTCTGTGAAAGATTCTATTAAGGGATTAAAAACACAACTACTGGGGTGGCAGAAAATATTTGCAAACCATATAGCTAGCAAAGAAGGAATATCAAACATATATAATTCAAATCCCATCAGTGAAAAAATGGGATTATAAAATTGGGCAAAGACATGAAGATCAATTCTATCCAACAGGGTTTACAGATGGCACCTAAGCACATGAAAATTTACTCAACAACATTAGGCACAAGGGAAACACAAATGAAAACCTCAATGAGGTGTCACTGTATGTTTATCAGAATGGCTAAAATAAAAAATAATGACAACACTGAATGCTTCAAGGATTCATAGTAACTGGATCATACCGCATTGCTGAGGAAAATGTAAAATTGTATACTCACTCTCAAACTAAACCAAACAACAACAGCAAAAAACACTGGCAGTCTAAAAAAAAAAAAGAAAAACTAAACATGTAACTACCATAAGACTGAAATTGTACTCCTGATCATTTATCCCTCAAAATTAAAACCTATGTTGACACAAAAAGCCGTATACATACATTTCTAGGAACTTTATTTCTACTACTGAGGGGGACAAAAGCCCCTCAAAAAGCAACTCGGTAAGCCAAGCATATAACATCCGTACCATGGAGTACTTCTCTGCAATGAAAAGAAATGAAGTAATCATAATCATAACAACCTGGATGAATCTCCAGAAAATTTCATTGTGTGAAATAAGCCAATCCCAAAAGTTATATATTATGTTATTCTATTTACATAATATTCTTGAAATTATAAAGTCCTAAGGAGAACATGTTGGTACTTGCCAGCAGTTAAGGAAGGGTTAAAGGCTGAGGGGAAGAGGATTTGGTTGCAAGACATAAGGAATCGTTGTAGTAAAGGAAATGTTTTGTATCTTGGCTGTATCAATGCCAGTATCCTTTCTGTCATAGTTTTCAAGATTTTATCAATAAAGTTAACTTGCTAAGGAGCATGTGGGGTTTTTGTATTTTTTCATTCACCTGCAAGTGAATCTATAATTAACTCTAAATGAAAAATCTAATTAAAAAAGCAAAAAGGGTATAGGGAGGCAGTGGCCAATTTGTGGTGATTATAGAGTTCAGAGGTGGTAGGGATTTGAATATGGGGAAATATTATGTTGTCACCTAAGACAAGTATGATATTGATTGGTTAAGTTGATCGGCTTTTCCTTCTTTTCCAATACTTAAACAGAGTTATTCATCCTGATTCACTGCTCAGTTCTGTGTTCTCCAGACATTCTCCTTGACCAAGTTCATATATCCTCATGATTTTAACTACCTATATGCTAATGATTTCCAAATTGACATTGTCAGCTTTTTCTCTTCAAACTTCAAATTCATGCAGTCCATTACCTAGTGCACAGATTCATGTGGCTATTTTGCAGGCACTTTCCTCTGAGTAGAATTCCTCACTTTCCCTCTCTTGCAGGCTTTTTTTCAATTAGTGTCACCACCATCCAACTCTTCAGCCTAGTTAGTAACCTGGGAATTATTCTTGACTCCAGTATAATTTTCACATCCTTTACCATTCAAGCACAAGTTTAGACACTTAATTTTCAAATCTAGTTTTGCCTTGTTCAGATTTTCCCATCTCCCTCCTCTAGATTTCCACTTTGTTTTTCTAACTTGTTTTCCCGGCCTTGGAAGTTGCCCATCTCAACTAATCATCTGCACATCTTTCAGAATTTTTAAGTTGTAAATTACTTATGTCCTTCTCACTGTCCATAGAACAACATTTAGGATCCTTATCAAAGTATAAAGCCCTCTGTGATCTGGTCCTTTCTACCTCTCCAATCCCATTTAGAACTTTATGCTCCAATAACACTTAAATTGCAAGTAATTGTCCTCTATCATACTACTTGACTTTTATTGTAATAACCCTCTGTTAGAAAGGCTCTATATCTTTCCATACTCACTTCTCCCATAGAAACCAATTGTCATTCCTCTTCAGTTGCTAACTGGTCAATATTTAAAGATCACATTAGATATCTTTTCCTTTCCTTCACCCTAACAGATTACATGATTGTTCCCCCATCTTTCAACATCTGTATAAATCTTTACCAGCCCCATATAGATATCATGTATGTATCTGTTTTCCCCACTAGACTGGAAGATATTGAAGGACATGAAAACAGGTCTACAACTCCAGGATAATGATACAGTAGAACTTTGAAAACAGGTCCACAACTCCAGGATAATGATACAGTAGAACTTTGAGACATCCCTGGAACAGGGATGTCTGGGTGACTCAGGGTGTGATCCCGGGGTCTGGGATTGAGTCTCACATTGGGCTCCTTGCAGGGAGCCTGCTTCTCCCTCTGCCTATGTCTCTGCCTCTCTCCCTCTCTCTCTCCGTGTGTCTCTCATTAATAACTAAATAAAATCTTTTTTTAAAAAAGCTATTCCAGCTTTCTTTATAAAGCTGACTTCTTATAAACTCTGTTTAAAATATAAGGCAAAGTGATCTTGTCATTCATTCATTCATTCATTCAACCAATATGTACTGACTACTAACCACTGTGTCAAGGACTGGGAATAAAATGATGAGAAATCATGCTTTATGACCTCAGGGTTTATAGCTAAATGCAATGTCACTTTGCAAGATGTGGTGTGATGGAAAAGATAATTCTAGAATAGGTTTTTACAAAATCAATACAATGATTGAGAAAGAAGGTACCAGCGATACTACAGAAAGCCAAAGACTCAAACATCATAGGCCAAGTGTCAGATCCACCAAGAGAATGATCCTAATGCAGATACAGTAATTAAGTTTAGAAATAAGTATCTGGGACCAGTGTGGTGGTATGACTTGAAAAAGTTGAGTTTAGAGCAAAAGGACACAGGACGTGAATAGCTAAAAATTAAGTTTGACATATATGGCTTGATTTTATGAATGGACTGAAATGTGGGACATAGGTGGTACTAATTCCAAAGAACCACCAAAGGACTTTGCACTGTGTTCTTATACAATCTTACTTGCACCCACCATTAGTTAAAATTTGTGCCAATGAGTATCGGAGAGTGTGGTTCCTGTTGTTTGAAGTATTTTTCTTCTGGGATGCAGCTTTCCTCCAAGTATCAGATGACTCCCTAGACACTGACAATCATGACTCTGTACACTGTTAAGCAAATAAAATTTTTGGTTATTTGTTCTGGTACTGAGCAGGTTATACAGTTTCTCCCATAGAATATCAGGAACCTCCTCTTTTCTAGGCTGAGTCACTATTGAGTTCCTGGTGAGGATTGGGATTAGTTGCACCAAGAGGATAGAGTGGAGGAATCAAGTTCAAGTCACCTCAAGAAAGATATACACTCACTCTCTCAGGTCCTTTTCTGTTTCAGTGTAGTTAAGAATTCTTATAGTGATTCCTGTCTCACTCCAGCACCCAAGGAAACTCTAGTCCTCCTTACAAGACATTTTATATTCTGTTATTGTTTTATTGTCTCTGGAGAACCTATTCTCTCCCAGAACTCATGTTACCCTGCCTCTCTTGGAGCTACAAAGTTTAGCCTCATAAAGTATACATTTACTATAATATAATGAAAGTGGTAAGAAAAAGAATCAGGAAATAATAAAGAACTAGTGAAGGAATCACAAACCTGACCCCACTCCTATGTTTAGAGAGCCTGGGAATTCTACAATTGACAATTCACTAACAGTCATTCTATTTAACAAATATGCATTAAGCCCATACTATATGGCAGACCTTGTTAGCTAGACCTTTGAATCTAACAGTTTCTTTTTGTCTGGCTGCAAACTGACTCTTATTCCCAAGTCACACTGACAAAGGCACACAAAGAGGACCACAGAGTAACCTACCATTATCTAAAGAATGAGCAACACTTCTGAGTTTATTGCTTCTGATTCTCTTGCCTTGGTGCCCCAAGTTTATGCTTTTCCTATGAAGACCATCAAAACCTGCTTCAATCCAAATTCCCTGCCCTCTGCATTCAGTATATGAGATAATTCAAATTAAGACAAATCATGTAGCAGTAGCATTATATTTCAATATACTATCTAAGTAGGATTGATAATTGCACTGCTATGATTCCAATATTTCATATCTTTCAGGGTGAAATAGAACACCAAAATATCTAAAAGGTCTTAACTTTTCCCTAACACCTACCTATATTGGTCTAGGACATTTCCTCTTAGATTTTCTGCCTTCTGATTCAGTTTATCCTTAAAGCAAGAGTGCTTTCCAGAATTCTAGCCCATTTGCTTGAGGCCCTAATACCCTTTCAAGCTCTTGTCAACTTCATCCCGAAGAGAGCTATTGACCTTTCCTCACTTCTCTCATTCACTTACTACAGCTCTCCTTTTGATAGACCAATCTCCTGAAACACCACTATTCTGCTCACCACTTGCTTTCACCCACTTGATTTCAGGTACTCCCACCATCTGTAGTCCTGCTGTTATGTCCAGCCATGAGCTCTGCATTTTGCCAAGGCCCGGCATACCTCCAATAACAATTATGTTGCACAGATGGTTCAAGGATGGGTTCAGACTGCCATTTTGTTTGTGATATTTCTTTCCATAGGACACCAGAAAAATTCATGATTAACCAGTTGGTACAATGAATTGAAATAATTTACAGATATTTTTAATGCTACAGAAAAAAAATGATCCGATTAAATCTTCCCCTAAGAAATCATTACTCTATTGAGTTCATCCAAATAGCAGGGTGTGATTTTAATTATTATAATGGAACATAATTGTAACTAAACTGAGGAGTTAATTATTCTGAAAATAATTGTGCCATTCTTCTACAAATAAAGTGATACAAAAAATGTATTTTGTGGCTCTGAGTGTTGAATAATACCAACACAGCCAATATATTTACTCATGTGAAACTTAAGCAATACTCACTTGTGATTCACCCAATTTTCTCCCAAGAGTTGGATTTGCAATTTTAAACTTGCAAATTAGATGGAGGCTGCATTATTTCTCTAATGGGAAACACAAAATCTTTACAGAAGGGCCTCAGCATTGGCATTTGCCATCTATCTTAAATGCCACCATCCGGTTGGAGCATTGTTATAGTCTCATTGAAGCTGTCTAGTTGTTTGTCTTTCCTATTTCATAACTCTTGATCCATGGGATGATTTTGAGAGAATTCAGCAGAGACCTAAGATGTGAAATTATTAGATAATCAATTACCCTCAGAGGAAGACCAAATTTGTATCTCGATAAAAATGAATATTTTCTAGGGTTAAGAAACTCTACGTTTCTCTCTGGGACTTACTTCAATTATAAACATCAGTTCATATGTTGTTTCTAGGTTTCTTTGCATTGTTGTATTTTGCCTGCCCTTAACCACCACCACAAAACCACCCCTCCCATAGTTCATATTCCAGGAGCCATGGACCCCTTTGCCTCCAATTGTAATAGTTTAATAATAGTCCTGCTCTCTCATTGGATCTACTCTCCTAACACTTGGAGCCATCGGCATGACTTGATCGTGAAACTATTTGACTTAAGATTATTCTTCAGTTGTCAGTTAAGTGCCATAAAGTCATGATGAGGGGGGAGGAGTATATAATGTGGAACTGGTCCCAATAAATATGTTAGAAATCAGAGGGATATATTAACTGAGTGAGATTTAAACTTTAGGTGAGGGAAGAGTCAGGTAAATATTAAGTAAATGTAAAGTTTCCATTGAGCTCCACTGATACCAGTATTTGCTGTTATTGAAAAAAAAATACTCGAAACTTAAAAACAAGATGCTACTGGTTTTCTTATTTTTAAGATTTATTTATTTTAGAGACAGAGCGCAAGTGAGTCTGGCAAGGAGGGGGAGAGGAAGAAAGAATCCAATGCAGACTCCTTGCTGAGCATGGAGCCCTACGCTGGGCTTGATTTCAGACCTTAAGATCAGGGCCTGAGCTGAACTCAATAGTCAGACGCTTAATTGATTGTGCTACTCAGGCACCCCAGTGCTACTGTTTAAGAACTACAGTACAGGAAGGAATAAGGAGCTTGGGACTACTACATACCACCACTTCTTTAACATATCACAATTAGACTTTTATACCTGATTATATCCTAACATTTGCCTGGCAGTTAGCATGAAGTAGGAACCTCACAACACTAAGGTGGTAAAGATGAGAAAATATAGCACGAACCAAGGCAGTGCAAGGGGCCAGAGAGAAGAGAAAATTCAGGAAGAGATTTTTCATGGAAACCTAGAAAGTAGAGTATTTTAAGAAAGAGGGAGAGGTCAACTTTATCAAATGTTGTCCAAAATCAAGGGAACTGAAGAGGAAAAAAATGCTCATTGAATTCAACAATCAGTATGTTGGTCATGACTTTAATAAGACTTCATGAGGCTTAAACCAGATTAGAAGGGCTGAGGAGAAAGTGGCATGAAATGGAGAGAACTGGTATAAATAGTCAAGAGGGGAATAAAAACTATGGAGAAAAGAGAATGATGAAAAGTTTGCTTCTTTTGGTTTTTGTATTACTTGGGAGAAATTTAAATGTGTTTAAAAATAACAATTCATCTGAGAAAAAGTGGTTGGATATATAAGAGAGAGAAGAAGGATTAAGCTATAGGGCATGGTCTCTGAATAGGTTAACATTCATTGGGCCAAAGCAGAGATCTAAGAATTGGCCATGATTAGAGGAGGGGCACTTCTTGGCTCTGTTATTAACTCTTAAGAAAAGCCCCAGAGGTCAGGAATTCCATTCTCTCAGTTAAGACCTACTTCTCTTTTCCTGAAATACCAGCAGCATATTTAAGGTTTATTCCTGGGAGCCTTTTTTCAATTTGAGATGGGGATTACATTATTTTTATGGTGATGAGAAACCTGAGACTCCACCTGCTGCCCGATTGAAAGGCAAACTTGAGACAACCCTGCAAGTGTGTAGCACACTCCCTATGGGGTGTCCCTAACCACCAGTGACAGCTTGTGGTTGTGTTTCTTACATATCCTTATCCTGAGAGCAGGAAACTGATTTATTAATGAAGAACGCATACAAATAAGGTGAAGATACATTCTAAATGTTGCTTTTGAGATTCATAGCAAAAAAGATAAAAGGTAAATATGAAACCTTTTTCTGACTTATGGTCCATATCACACCTTTGGCAAAATTATTGGCCCTGGGTAGGTTGCCCTTGAGATTGTTGGGATCCCACAGAATTAAGCTAAAAGAAGAAGAGCCTGCCAGGGGCCTCGAGCAGAGGTCCACAAATAAAATTAAGAACACAAGCAAACCCCGCATACCCTTTTTTTGTAAATAAAGTTTTATTGGAATGCAACCAAGCCCATATATTCATGTATTCTTCATGGCTGCATTTGTGATACATTGGCAGAGTTGAACAGTTATGATAGAGACCATACGACTGTCCTAGACTATAATAGTTATCCATCCCTTTTCCTAAAAGTATTGGAGACCTTGGCCTGAGGGAGGAGGAAACTATTCAATGCCCAAGGTGATCGACAAGAGAAGTAGAGGCAGCCTCCAAGTGTCATGATTCTCTCTTCTATTAGAGGACTCGGTTTCTGAGAAGGATCTGGCTTAGGGGAACAAGGCAAAATCCAAAACTTAATAAAGAAATGTAAAGTAAATTAGAAGAAACATAAGGCTGGACTAGAGTCACTTAGAGACAAGAGTCTGGTGGCACTATCTTAAGACAGAAGAGGCCGGGCAAAGGGAAATGGTGATGTGCTGAACCAGATTCAAGCATCCAAAATCCTAAGGATCTGTAGGCTCTTCGTAAATAAAAAATGATAAAACAAGGTCTTGACTTGATTAAGGGTAGTGATAATAAGATAGTTAAGATTTATTACGATGGGAGTACAAATATTTCTTGAAGATTATGATTTTATTTCCTCTAGATATTTACCCAGATGTGGGACTAATGGATCATATAATGGTTCAATTTTTATTTTCCTGAGGAAACTTTATACTGTTTTCCATAACGGAAACTTATATATATTTTTGGCTTGTATCTTTGTCTATCCCTCCACTTTGATGTGTGTTATTAAAGCTTAAGTCTCTTGTAGACTGCATATAGTTGGGTCCTGGTTGGGTTTAGTTAGTTAGTTAGTTTTTTTTTTTTTTAAATCCTTTCAGTCTTTCTGTCTCTCTCTTTTTTACTTTGCATATTTCACTTATGCCTTTACATAATATCAAATATGTTGCGTAACTGTAACCCCAATTCCATACAAATTTGTAATCCATTGCTTAAATTAATTTTAGAATATAGTTTCCCATGCTTCTAAATGATTATCATAGTAACTCATTTTAATAGCTGAATAATTTTCTGTTAGGTTGATGTAATATAATTTACCTTTATGTTATGAAAACAAAGTTTATTTCTGTTTCTTGCTATTATATACAATGACTTGAACATTTGGCACATGTAGCTTTATTCTATTTTTTAATGATTTCTGTAGAGTTCAATATCAGTAGTAAAACATTTATGACAAACATATGGACATTTTTATATCTTTTGATTATTATCTTTATTTCCTATTATCTATACTCTCCAAAATTCTTATAGCAATTATAATAATTTAAACCATTTTTAATATTAAAATATAGTTGACATACAATGTCATGTTGTTTTCAGAAGTAAGGCATAGTAATTAGAGAATTCTATACATTACTCAGAGTTCACCATGATAAATGTGGTCATCATGTTACCATACAACATTATTACAATATTATTAACTATATTCCCTGTGCTGTACTTTCCATCTCTGTGACTTATTTATTACTGAAAGCTTGTACCTCTTAATCCATTTCACCTATTTTGTCAAATTCCTGCACTATCCTCCCCGCTGGCAACTACCATTTCCCTGTATTTATGACTCTGTTTCTGTTATTTGTTTTGTTTTTTAGATTCCATATGTAAGTGAAATCACATGGTATTTTTCCTTCTTCATCTGATTTATTTCATCTCCAGGTCCATCTATATTCTTACAAATGGCAAGATCTTATCCCCTTTTATCCATTCATTTATCAAGAGGAACTTAAAATTGCTTTCATATCTTGACTATTGTAAATAATGCTATAGTAAGCATGGGGTACACATATCTTTTCAAATTAGTGTTTTTGTTTTCTTTGTGTAAATACCCAAAAGTGAATTACTAGATCATATGATATTTATATTTTTAATTTTTTTTCAAGAAACTCCATACTGTTTTCTGTGGTGGTTGCTTCCAATTCACATTCCCACCACAGTGCACAAGGATTCCCTTTTTCCCACATCCTTGCCAACACTTGTTATTTCTTATATTTTTGATACTAGCCATTCTGACTGCCATGAGGATGACATTTCATTTTTTTAAAAGATTTTATTTTATTTATACATGAGAGACACAGGGAGACAGGCAGAGACATAGGCAGAGGAAGAAGCAGGCTCCCTGCAGGGAGCCCAATGCAGGACTGGATCCCTGGGCTCCAGGATCATACCCTGAGCCACCCGGGTGTCCCTTTCAATTGGTTTTGATTTGAATTTTGATTTGCATTTGATTTGGAGCCACTCTGTCTTTTGATTGAAAAATTCAATTCATTACATTTATTCTTTTATAAATTAACTTTGTATTGGTGTTCAATATGCCAACATATAGAATAACACCCAGTGCTCATCCCATCAAGTGCCCCCCTCAGTGCCCGTCACCCAGTCACCCCCACCCTCCGCCCACCTCCCTTTCTACCACCCCTAGTCCGTTTCCCAGAGTTAAGAGTCTCTCATGTTCTGTCTCCCTTTCTGATATTTCCCACTCATTTTTTCTCCTTTCCCCTTTATTCCCTTTCACTATTTTTTTATATTCCCCAAATGAATGAGACCATATAATGTTTGTCCTTCTCCAATTGACTTATTTCACTCAGCATAATACCCTCCAGTTCCATCCACATCGAAGCAAATGGTGGGTATTTGTCGTTTCTCAGTTCATTACATTTAAAATAATTATTGATAGGTATGGATTTACTATTGCCACTTTGTTAATTGTTTTCTAGCCATTTTATAATTCCCATTCCTTTCTTACTCTCTTCTTTTGTGATTTGATGATTTTCTGTTATGTTCAGAGTCTCTTATTAATCATTTGCATATCTATTATAAGTTTTGGGTTATCATTACCATGAGGTTTACATAAAACATCTTATACAAAACAGTAGCTTATTTTTTGATAATAACAACACCAAATATATAGAAAGGCTCTAAATTTTTACATTCCCCACATTTTGTTTTTGATGTCACTATTTATGTCTTTTAGTGTATCCATTAATAAATTATTGTACTTACATTTTTTATACTTTTTCAGTTAAATTTTATATTAGAGTCACAAATTATTTACCCACCACCAATATAATATTAAAGTATTCTGAATTCAGTAAAGATATTTACCTTGACCACTAAGTTTTATGTATTTTGAAGTTTTCCTGCTAATTAACATTCTTTTATTTCAGCTTAAAGAACCTTTTTTTTTTTTTTTTATGTATCTTGTAAATCCATTCTGGTGGTAATTAACTCCTTCAGCTTTTGCTATCTGGAAAACTAACTATCCTGCATTTATAAATATCTTTGTCAGAGTATTCTGGTTGACATTTTTTCTTTCAGCACATTTAATATGTTCTTCTATTCCCTTTGCCTTGTTCCTGATGAAAAATCTACTGATAGTCTCCTTTGGGGTTCCCTTGTACATAAGAAGTTGCTTTTCTCTTTCTGCTTTTAACATTCTTTCCTTTTCTTTAACTTTTGGCAATTACAGTATATCTCCTTATGGTCCTCTTTGGATTTATCTTCTTTGCAACTCTCTGGGATTTCTAGATCTAGATGTCTGTGTCTTTCCCAGGTTGAGGAAGTTTTCAGTTGTTTCTTTGAATAAGCTCCCTGTCCTTTTCTTACTCCTTTCCTCCTTCTGCGGCCCTTATAATTAATGTATACATTGGTCTGCTTGATGATATCCCATTCCTTAAATTATCTGCACTCTTTTTATATTTAAATTAAATTAAATTCTATTTTATTTTATTTTTGCTGATTGGATGAATTGCCTTGCCCTGTCTTCAGGTTCACTAATCTTTTTTTATACTTGATCTAGTATATTGCTGATCCCCTCTACTAAGTATTTCAGTTCAATTGTTCTTCAGCGCTATGATTTGTTTGGTACATTTTTGTTGTTGTTTTCTATGTTCAAATTCTTCATTCATTCACTGTGGTGAACATCTTTGTGACAATTTTGAATTCTCTATTGAGTAAATCATTTACCTTATTTTCACTGGGATCAGTTTGTGGAGATTTGTGTCATTCTTTTTCCTGGAACACATTTCCCTGTTTCTTTCTTTTCTTTGACTTTCTGTATTGGTTTCTACACACTAAGTAAAATGGCCACTTTTCCCAGTCTTGACAGATTGGTCTTGTATAGATGAATCTTGGCAATCAGCCTGTGCTAAGCTCTGGTTGTCTTTCAAACCTTTGTGATTATCCAAGCTGCTATATTTGTTAGTGGCTCCTGTTAGTTGAAAATGTTTGAAGAAAGACCCAGCAATGCTCCAAACTGGAGGATCACAGTCAGCACCCAAATGCAGGCTTATTAAAAGCCAGACTTTCAGGCAGCAGCTGGGAAAGTATGGAGTAAAGCCTCTTCAAGCTAAAAACTGGAATATGGGCATTTTTGCCTATTCCCTTTGCCCTAAACCTTTGCAAGGTGTTCTTGTACCTGCTTAAAAACGGTTCCTTGGTTTTTCTATAGTCCTATGGTACTTGTGAATGGAAACCCCATCAGAACCAGAGGCAGGCAATCCAAGGGCCATTCTTTGGATGGCAGTCACAAAAACTGTGGTGCCATTCATGTATACAAGCCTCTTCCAGAGAGACGCTAGTTTTATTACTGAAGTGAGCAGCTTCAAATGAAGGGAGAAGGAAGTAAAAGGCCTCACCAGCTCCCCTTGGTTCTGGAAGGAATTGAAGCCAGTTCCTAGATGTGTGCTAAGAAGTCAGACACTTAGGGAATAGTGTATAAAATACACAGTCAAATCCCGTTCAACAAAAAATTGGAAGATTGGTTTAGCCCTGGGGGATAGCCACAGCAAGTGCTCATTCTCATACTTGTTAAGTTTGCTGTAGTCCTATGGGTCTCATGGACACAAACCCTTATGACTTTCAGAACTAGGTGAGGGCCCATCCCTTGGGTGGGAGTGTTAAAACATGAGGCACTATGTGTTCCAAACTCTTCACTCCTCAGAGAAAAGCCTGGCATTAGAGATTGTCTCTTGACTATATGCTACTGTGTCAGAGGTAGAGTTTATGGAGAGAATGTCAGCATTTCTCTCATTTCAATCTAGGTATTTTCTTATCAGTGTGTAGGAGTTATAAGTCTCAGGATTCTTTTAGAGAGATTTCTTTCAGAGAGAATTTCTCTATATGTAGCTTTATGTTTGGTGTATCTGTGGGAGGAAGAAAGTTCAGGTCCCTCCTCTATTGATATCTTGGCCTCTCCCACCTGAGGACATTTTTTATACTTTACTTTTGAACAATCATCAGTGCATTGACTTCCAAATACCTTCCTTAAAAAAATGAATTCCTAAGGTACCTGAGTGGCTCAATTGGTCAAGTAACAAATTTTTGATTTAGGCTTAGGTCATGATTTCAGGATTCTGGATTGAGCTTTGGGTCAGGCTCTGCGCTCAGCAGGGAGTGTGCTTCAGGATTCACTCTTTTTCTCTACCCCTACCCCCACATGCTTCTTCTGTCTTTCTCTAAAATAAATAAATAAATAAATCTTTAAAAATATACAAATTCCTTTCCTGGCTTTCAATACCATATTCTAATAGATCCTACCTGCACCTTATTTTTAAAAAGCAGGTTCATCATTTATGCTTTACTTCTTATTCTCCAAACATAAATCTCCCCCTTTCTGTATTTTCTGTGTTTTATCTTGCCTGGACAGTCATTTTTCTCTTCACATCTTTGTAGACATATTATGCCCAGTAAAATTCTCCATGAAAACCTTCTTTACACCCTTTTTCTTAAACTTCAGCACAAAACTACTAAAGCAAATATTATTATTTGACTAGTACATTTTTTCCTAAATTATACTATCTGTCAATTTTTTTAAAAACATAAATACTGTCTTATTAATTAGGTCATTATTTCCATCAGATTAGGAAATTTTCTAATTTTCCCCATATTTTGTCCCTAGATATGCCCTGAGCAATAGGGTATCACTGATTTTAGATCATGAGTTCTAATTATGGCAGTTTAAATTCAACTATGTGGGTTTCAGATTAGGTTTTAACTGTTATAAGCCTCAGTTATCATCTGTATTAGAATGGTAAACATACTTTCTTTTCAAAGGGTTGTTACAGGCATCTTCAAAGTAAGAACATTGTCCATCTAGCTCACTACTGCATATCAGCATACACAAAGAATAGTAGTTAGGAAATCAAAATCAATAAATATTCAAATAAAGGTCAAGATAGTACAAAATGATGTTTATCAAATTTATAGCTGGTACATAGTAGAAACTCAGTAAACGCTCAGATCTTAGAACCATTCATTTGTTGGTTATTTATTTTAAATGAAAAAAAAAACTATCATTAGCTTAGCTGAGACTCAATGATTTACCTCTCTCTTTCATTGCAAAAGGAATAATAGCAGCTTCTTCATTGAGCACCACATGTCAAATGGAAGGTAAGAATAATGAGAACTCATAAGAAAGGTGCTAAATTGGGCATAATGGCATTCTACAAAAAGAGCTATGTCACTCTTGTCTTACCTATGAATATAAAGATTACATGGATTTCGATGTCATGTGTCACTTCACCCCCTGGAACTCATGATTTATGGAGTTCTTGCATTTAAGAATATTTAACAACTTCTTTTTAAATTAGTGGAGTTTTGTCTTGGTTTCTGCTTTTTGAGTTTTAAGGTCTTACAATGTTCTCATTGGCCTAAGTTCCATGGTGGAATTCCAACAAGCCCTCTGGTGTGCAGAAAGCAGCATAACCAGATTTCCTGGACTTTGTCCAAGGGAAGTTATTAGTAAAGTTCAGGTAAATATTTTTCCCTGAAACATTTTTCTCATTATTCTTTAAACCTTAAATGCCTTACTGATACCACAAAACAGAAATGGTTCCCCAGAAGCTTCATGTTCATTGTAGGTTGAGAAAGAGATTGTTGGAGTGGTGATAACATTAAAGGCTCTTTAGAGGGTCTGGAATATGTTTAAAAAAAAAAGTGAAATAATGTAAAAAGCCTGAGCTTTGGCACTAGATCAAATTGTATTTGAATACTAGTCTTTCATTAATTAGCTATGTAACTTTGAAAAATCACTTAAGTTTTTGATCCTCCTTGTCTTCATCCATAGAGTAAGGATAAACAGAACTGAATTTCAGGTTTGTTGTCAAAATTACATGGAATGAAAGTGATTGCAACATTTTACTGCTTTATATTTCAAAATCCCTCTCAATTGAAGTCAAATGGCTCCAACTAGGAAAAAAGAGGGTTACAAAGGAGAGAACAGTGATATCATAGAAAGCATCCTGGAGAGTATTGGGTAATGATGTTAAGTGGTATATAAATTAGGGTAATGCCAGATGCTGTAATAGACCAATCTCTAGAAATCTTAATAAATAATAAATAACATTCAATTTCTTGCTCATTTCCTTACTAATGTCTGTGAGAGTTGAGCCAACTCAGAGCTGCAAGTTCACAAAAACTTGACTCCCATGTATGTGGTGATTCAGAGACCCAATTTTCTTCTATCTTATGGTTCCACTATCTTTCAGGGCATCTGAAGTCCTTAACTTCTAGCCAGTGGACAGGAAAGAATAAGAATAATATGGGAGGTCTTTATAGGTTGGATTTAAAAGGGATACCCATCTTCTCACTACATATCAATGGCCTCTGTCATATGGTTGCACTCACTAAACAGGAGGAGTGACTGGGAAACAGTGTACCTCTATACCCAGGAAGAAAGAGAAATAGGTGTAGTAAGCAGTTAATTTTTACCCACGGTGGTAAATACTGATGCAGAAGACATTTGGTGTATCTAAGAAAGGTGCCAACATTAAATACTTAAATTATTGAATTCAGGAAAAATTGCGCTAGCAATTGAGATCTTAAGAGAAAGACTTTGTGAAGACAAAGAGAAGCAAGATGGACTAGACAATATACAGAACTTGAAATGTGCTTTCTTTGAACCACAAGAGTGAAAGTAACCAAGATTCTAGGAGAAATTTGATCAACTGGAATTTAAGGTTTTATTCAAAGTTTTAATTTATATTAGCATTCTAATGAAAAAAAAATCCACCCATGCAAGTAAAAATTATCCAGTTGCAAGGCCTAATGTTACCTAGTTATTTCCACTCGAAAGGAATTCTGAAGAGAAAGACAGGAATTTAGAAGGATTTTATACTACAAATTAAAAATAAAAGAAGGAAGGAGAAAGAAAGAAAGAAAAAGAAAGAAAGAAAGAAGGAAGGAAGGAAGGAAGGAAGGAAGGAAGGAAGGAAGGAAGAAAGAAAGAAAGAAAGAAAGAAAGAAAGAAAGAAAGAAAGAAAGAAAGAGAAATGATCATAATGAGGAAATCAAAAAGCAAGGTTTAAAGGTTATTAATGGTTAAATGAATATCTGATGCCCCAGAGAATTTTTGGTACTGCTGACTTTTAGTCTGGTAAATGTTTAGTGATGAGACATATAGCCTGCATATCCATCTTGTTTTCCCTGGTCTACTCTGGGATAGAAGAAATCCTTTATAACAAGAATTTTGACCTAGAAGACTTATGTTCAATCTCCTTGTGTTTCCAAGCAGCCTAGGCAGTCCTCTTGTATTGCTTTTCCTACCTTATTGGTGTCCCTGAAGGTCAGGCCAACTAGAAGCAGCAAGTTCACAAAAATGAGAAGGAAGTTACATATTACCACCTCTTTCTCGGTTGACTTCCTTCTTGCTTAGATGGTTTTACATTTTTCCTGATACTAAAGGTTCAGGGGGCATTGAATTGGCTGTCTTGTTTATTTTTTTTATGTCAATGGTTATTTTGTTCATAAAGAATAAGAAAGTTGCATTGTGTTAGAAAGCACCTGGGTTTGACCCAAGTCTCTCTGCATGCCAAAGAAAGAATTAGAGGAAGATTTTATTTGGTAGCTGCAGCCCCCCTCCTAGGTATTCCAATTCTTTTGTCACAGTGCCCTGAATCAAACATCCCATTTCTTAATCTTTTTTTAGTCTCCAGTCTCTCTCCTCTGCCTCTTTAAGTTTTAATATCAAAGAAATCTATATCTTTGCCAAAGGAAAAAAAAAATCAGTGAGGAATTCAAGTAAGATAGAGAAAAATATGGAAGAATTCCTGGATGGAGGAAGCTTCAGAGTCTGCAAATAATCTAGATCAGCAAAGAGTCAATTCTAGGCTGTTTTGTGTTTTGTACACCTGTGAACATAGCCACACCATCCATCTATGTAGTGTCTATGGCTGTTTTTCCACAATAATGACAAAGCTGAGTAGTTTTGACGAAGACCATATGTGGCCTTCTGGACGAAAATATTTACTTTCTAGCCTTTGGAGAAACACGTTGCTGATGCTGACCTAGATTGTCATATATTGAAGAATAATCCAGGTATAAAGGAATAAAATCTCTATGGCAGAGAGGTAAATAGAAGCATGTCATGAACAGTAAATAATAAGCAGACTACAAACTAAGCAATAAAAATAGGCATATGTATGCATATACCTGTCTACATATGTATATATTTGTTTCCCTTCACTTCATGTATGTATGCCTATATATTTTTTAAAAAACATATTCATATATTTTAGAATACTGATACATATTTTCATATATATACATATATATATTTGTGTGTGTGTGTATATATAGTATATATATTATATATACTCTTTATGGATAGTGATTGTATGTTTGACTTTTTTTTTTCTTTACCCTTTCTGATACTTAAAGCAGGCCTAAGAATATAGCAAGTAACTTTTTCTGGCTAACCAAATGCATTTAACATCAAAATACTTCATGACTCCCCATGTCTCTATCTATAGGCACTTATCTCTGTTTTCAGTTTGGGCAAATATTGACTGTTTTAAAATGGAAATTCCTAGAGGAACTTGCATTAATCCCTGCTCAGTTAATGAATAGAGGACATTCTCTATTCTTCTTCAGGGTCACTAAACTGGAACTTGTCTTAAGAATTAAATGTACTTTAATTAAAGCTTAAATATAACAAGAATGTTTGCCACTTTTCATATTTTTCTTGTGGCCAGGCTTCAGTGATAATGAGACTAAGGTCATAGACTTGATCCCCATGTGGGCCACTTAACTCTGCTCTATTCCAAGTTAAAGAAACATCTGTAAGCTTCTACAATGTGCCAGGCACTGTGTAAATCATTAAGACTATCAGATTGAATAAGGCACAGTTACTTTCTTCAAGGATCCTAGAGCCTGATGGACAAGATTGGGTAATCTGGTGCATAAATGACTGAAGTTGCAAGTAATACTTTAAAAGACAGAGATAATTTGCTATAAATATTCAAAAAGAAAGTAGGAAAGATTTTGAAAAATTTTACCAGGAGCCTGTATATTCAGTGTGCCTGAAAGGTATATGTTACTTTTTTTTTAGGTAGGAAGATGGAGGCAGGGAACTTTGTACCTGAAGAGAAGAGCGGGCAGCCAGGGTGGCTCAGCAGTTTGGCACCTGCCTTCAGCCCAGGGCTTGATCCTGGAGACCCAGGATCGAGTCTCACGTCAGGCTCCCTGCGTGGAACCTGCTTCTCCCTCTGCCTGTGTCTCTGCCTCTCTCTCTCTATGCGTCTCTCATGAATAAATAAATAAAATCTTTAAAAAAAGAGAAGAGCAAAAACACAAAACTGAAAAAATAAGTGATGTAGTTAATAACACCACCAGATTCCAATTTGCTCAGAATACAGGGTACACATATGGGAGTAATGAGATTAAATGTTTATGGAAGGCCTGAAAAGTCAAATTGAATATGTGAGTTTCACTTGGTAAACCAAGAAGTGCTCTGGTGGATTTTAAGTAGTGAGTAATTGGAGAGGAGCGAAGAAGAGCTGTCTGGCAATTTTCATGGATTCATTTGGAGTTAGAAAAAGCAGGAGGCATAGAGCAAAGTTAACTATCTGTTGCAGCAGTCCTAGGAGAAGAGTACATAAGACCTAACTGGGATGCTAGTGGTGAAAATGGAAGAGATTTGAACAATGCAGAGATAAATTCTAGACTTGGATTATGACTTGCATGTCAATAGGTAGAGAGAATGCTTACAAAAAGAAAACTGTATTTCATGGAAAATAAAGAAGTCAAAGGAAAGCTTCCAAGCATCCAAAAGGATGTTTGGAAAATTATAGGGGATTCCATTCTTGGCATGTTGATTTTTAAGATGCAGGTAAAATCTACAATAAAATTACCTGGCAGGCCTGGAATGGGGAGAGAGATAAAGATGGACAGACAGACCTGAAAGTCTTCTACACAAAAGGTGTTAACATAGATGTTATTGTGATGGGTGCAATTTCAGAAGGTGTATGTATGAAAAGAGAAGGGACAAAACCTTGGAAGTAGAACCTTGGGTCATAAATATGTCTAAGAAAAAATGAAGTCATCTATGGGAAAAAAGTGAAGGGGTCTGAGAAATCTGTGGATCACTAGGGTAGTTCAGTATCCAGACTGGAAAGCCATATTTCAGACAATCTTATGGCAAATAACAATAAAGAAGCCTGGGAAAATGCATAAAAGCTTCTACCAAAACATGCATCCAAGCTAACATGAGAAATGATAATAAAGTTAGGGTGTAAATGTGCTTAACAAAAATATGGAAATGTCACCCTCAGGACTAGCCAGAAATCAAACAGGGGAATTTTAGGAGCATCCAAAGCCATCTCAGTTTTCTTGATTTTGTTTTAAGACAACATATTTGGATCAATCATTCTTATGTAGTCATAGCAAATGGGAAAAGTTAACCCAATCATAATTAGTTGTTGAATATCCTATCTGGATAAAGACTGTTAACTAAAGGTAGTGGGCACACTGAAGCCTTGAGAAAGAGATCAGTTGGCTTGATTTTCTTAATGCGTGTCTAGCACTTGTCCAGAAATAGTGAGGGTTTTCACAGAAATTAATGTGCATAGTCTCCCCTCCTTATCATGCTTATCTCAGATTATCCTGCTTTTGTGATTTCTGCCATTAGGAGGATAGGGCTACCTCCTTCTATTGGGTTCCATGCTCACCATACAATGTTTTGGTAATAAATTGGCCATTTTGGGGGACGCCTGGTTTGCTCAGTGGTTGAGCATTTCCCTTTGGCTCAGGGCGTGATTCCGGGGTTCTGGGATCGAGTCCCATGTCAGGCTTCCTGCATGGAGCCTGCTTCTCTCTCTGCCTGTGTCTCTACTTCTCTCTCTGTCTCTCATGAATTAAATAAATAAATAAATAAATAAATAAATAAATAAATAAAATTGGCCATTTATGTAGCTTATAGAACAGATGATGAGTGTGCTGGGTAGAACATTCAAGTTCATTTGGTACAACATATTGTTAAATTGGCATTCTTATTTACACAGACTATTAATCTCTGGATATATTGACAAATTTGAATGTTTTGATCTGCCTTCATGAGAACCATACATGAAATATAATGTAAGACCCTTCTGTTTTCCATCTTATTTCACCTCTTACCTGTATCTTATCTGTATCACTAGTTAATGAAGGCTGAGAACTTCACAACTAGGGACACTATTCATGTGCTACTGCTGCTGAGTTAATAGCATCGTTTTGGTTACCTACTATTGTTTAAACAAACTACCCCTATACTTAAGTAGCTTAAGACAATTTATGATTTCTCTCAAATCTGCAAACTGGGCTGGACTCAGCTGGACAGTTTTAAGTATGTGAAGCGTTAGCAAGGTAGGATTGTTGCTTCTTTCACATGTCTGGGATGGTTAGAACCACTAGGGACTGGATGAGCATCTCTCTCTCGTCTTCATATAGCTTCTCTGCATGTCTGGCTTAGGCTTTGTCTGAATCTTAGCTTAGCTGAACATCTCACGTAGAAGCTAGCTTCCAAAAGAGAGGAATCAGAAAGTGGCAGTTACTTTAAAAGCTAAGAGAAACTGGCACAACGTATCCTCTACATTTTATTTGTGAAAGAAGGTTCAGTCAGATTCAAGAGAGGGAAATAGACTCCAGCTCTTGATGTGAGGAATGACACATACATATAGGGAGAGAAATAATTGAAGGTTGTCATATATACTGGGGAACAGGCATGTAGACACAATAAATGTTAAATAAATATGGATAAATTAGTGAATGGATTAAAACAAAAGAACTCGTCTACTTAGAAGTTCTAATATTATTTCCTTGAATTTATACTTGTCTCAAAGAGCCTTATTTTACTATTAAATAGGGTTAAAAATCTAATTTTCCTGGATGCCAGTATATGCTTTAGCTATTTATGAAAAAAGAAAAATTCATGACAGAGATCTTCAGAATAATTTTGAAAATAAAATATTAATAATAGATAATATATCTAGGGTTTCCGATTTGCTAGAGGTTATTATAACTTTTACATTTAAGAACAACAAATCCTACTTTATGGATGAGGAAATTAAGGGACAGAACAGTTAAGTATTCTGTCAAAAACACATTGCTGGTAAGTTGCAGAACCTACACATTCAAACCTGTCTTAACCACTACATTGCACCACATCTTCTGCCTTAAAGGAAATAATAGGTTTTAAGTTGGAATAAATTGTTTTCCTTTCCACTTATCCTCATTATCTTTCTATCCTTGTCTTCTATCTTCTCTGTCCCCAGTAAAAGTAGAATTTAATTATTGTAGTGAGAATAGTGATACATTTTTATTTCATGTGGTACTTTCAAATACATGAATAAATGCTTACTAATTACATCTCTCTATATACCTGAGAGTATTTAATTAGGGAATAGGACCCAATTGGTTGATTAGCATATGCCAGCCCTCATCACACCCACCTTAGGGATAAAGAAGGAAGACTGGAACATTTTAGTAAGAAACAGGAATTAGGTAGCAAAATAAGTTTACAGTGGGATTGTGTTAATACATTTCATTTAGATCTTCTGATGCTCATTTTTGCAAGCGATACTCAGGAAATCAAAGAGACTCATGCCCAGAAAACCCCTGAGAACCTTTTAATTTGTTGGATTTCTTCCTCAATTTTGAACTGAGTTCATAACTATACAGATATTTATTTTAACTAACATGTCCAGTCAAATCAATCTGCTATTTTACTAGATTTCTTGTTTGCACATTTAAGAAAATTTTAGGAAACAAATGTTCAGATTTGATTATGAAACATGAATAGTAACTTTATGACATAGCTTTGAATCCTCACTTCTCTCTAATCCATTAAGTGAATTTAAGTGTACTAATTAATATCTCAAAGACTTTTCCTCATCTATAAAATGAATGAGAAAAATTATATTTACCTCGTCATATATTTACCTTCTTATAGAAGATGAAGTAAGATAATTCATTTAAATATATGTTTCTCTGCCAGGCATATGGTGTATTTCATAAATGGCCATTTTCTTAATTTATTTTCAAGTTGTTATCATAAAATCTTTGCTATTAAAATTTTTGAAATATATTTTGAACCTTTTGTATTAGATTTTTAAAGAAATTGCAAAGCTGATTATGATGGTAATATTATATTTTTATAGGCTTTGAAGTTTAATATTATTAATATTTTATATTTCTAGGAATTTTTATAGCATACATTTAAAAATCAATAATTGGTATCCTGGTTTTCAAATGACAAATATGGAAGTCGCCAAGATTTATGTTTTTTTGCTCAGAATTCAGGTCTTTCTCTAGGACACAACCATGTATAAGGCACACATAGCCTTTAAGAATGCTTTGAAAGGGAAACCTTTTCTTTTAATATTCAAAATAGTCTTTATTCTTCATTTTTAGTATAAAAATACTGCAAGTTAAGTGTATCACAATTTAGAGAGAGATATACAACACTGAATTTTCTTAACAGTCAACAGTACACTCTAACATCACATGTAGAGAAAGCAAAATTTAGATGAACTAAAATTATAAGATAAAATAAAATCAATTTCAGAAAACAAAAATCAAAATATTAAGGATCCCATAAATATTCTTAACCCTAATGAGATTTCACTGGACTCAAGTCATTTTGTAGTGTGAGATTCATATCATGACCCCATTAACCCAGCTTAAGAATTCTTGGGAGCCATGAGTGTCTGCATCAGACAATAAATACCCAGACAATAAATGATAACCAATTTTTGGATCAGAAAACTTCCCCTAAATTGGCTCTAAAGTAATCAGGCTTTTGAAATTCATCCTCCTCCTTGATCCCACATTTTAAAGAAACTTGTTTACAGTACAGATTGTACTGATACCCTTTGTTCAAATAGAGCACTCAGTTTTTCTGGCGCTGAAACAAATTTAGATTTGGTTGATGGATAAAGAGACAAACTATGAAGAAAGCCTGAGAGGTACCCTCCACTTTTGCCTAAAGAGATGAAAAAGCAGAAGTAATGGAGTCTGTGCTTGGGGCACAGAAGGAATCTTTATGAAAGACTAGTTAAAAGATGGCAAGTGGGGAGAAATGCAAGAAGAGAGGGAAGTTTGGCTGCCTGGCTTTCTGTTCTGCACCATTGATTCATTGGAGATTGGCAGGAAGAAATTGGAAGACTAGGGTTGAGGGTGGGTTGTGGGACAAAGGATGAAAAGGGAAAAGCAGACAACTAACGCATTTCATTTATAACAAATAATAGAAATTAGAGACTTAAAGGAGATTAAAGGACAATCAGAATAATTTGGCAACTTTAAGTCTTAGGAAGATCAAAGTTCCCTCCAAACCTAATTTGATGTTTTATTTCAAAGAGCGGAGACCAGTGGGGTACTGCTTTAAAGAGGCTCTGCTGCTACCATTTAATGGTTCCTTATTGAAAGGAAAACCATTTTTGATGAATACATTACTGACAAATTTTACCACAGGAGTGGTATGAATCCCAGATCAGTCTTCAAACTATTGTCCCATCTGTTTCCTTTTTGCAAACACTAAAATTCTCAGCTACCTCCACTGTTCAGCTGCCTCCACTGCTTCCTTCTCATTTTCTCCTCACTTTATGTGAATCTGATCCTATCTCCACTACAGTAACAAGCCTCTGATATAAAATTTAATTTCCAATTATTCCAGTCCAGCAGGAATTTCTAGTCTCAATGTTCCTTGGTTTTTCTATTATACTTAGCACAAATGATCACCCACTTTTTAATACTTTCTCCTTGTGCTTACTTTCTTTCTGATGACTCTTTCCTTGCCTTAATTTTCCTCTCTGCTGAAAGACATATGGATAATTCTGATAGCTTTTTCTCCGCTTACTATATTCTCTTTTTGATTGAACTCTTGCATGCATTGCTTTTACTTTGACTCTTATATTGATAACACAAAAATCTACATCTTTAGTCCAAACCTTTCTATGTAATTTTACTTCCATAGTTTCACTATTTTGGCTAGAGAATAAATGTCACGAAGGCAAGAATTTATAGTTAAAATTGTTAGTGTAGCTGGAGTGAGATTATGATGCCAATCTAAAGACTTTGGACCCATATTTATAGGAACCCAATACAAACTTCCCTTTCCCCTTTCTGTCCTACTTTCTAATCTGGATCTCTGCTTTCAAATTCATCAAATTAGTTGTCTCTATGGTGGCACCACTCAATAAGAATGAATCTGTAACACCTTAGCTTTGTTCTTTAATTATGTTCCAAAATTTAGAATTATTTTGGATTGTACCATATTTACCATGTATCCTGATCTCTTGTCTCTTTTCCTGCCTTTGGCCTATATCAGAAATGCAGTACTTCGCCTCTGGCATTGACCTTGGATCAGATGTGCTCAGGCATAAATTGTCATTAGTCCATTAGATCATAATTTGCTGATTTCTGTGTACATGAGAGCTAAATAATCACCTGATCACCTATGTTTTCCCTAATTCCTGTAAGCAAATGATTTTTGGGTCATGTGACTTTGACAAACCAAAGCATTTTGCTGAGCTAAACAGGTTCTATTTCCTACATAAGTGAGCACAATGTCTTATGAAAATCACTTCTTGTATAAGGCCAAAGAACATTTCACTTGCAAATCTATCAGGTCTCTACTCAAAAATGTGTGCTGTGCATATTCTGGAGTCAGCCTCTGAGATTCTGAGTTTGACCAGACTTTAGTTTCATCTCATTCAGATGCAAACAAACAAACAAACAAAAAGTCTGTAATGAGAGAACTCATTTGCAAGGAGCTCTGTGATCCAGAGGTGTCAGGGCAAGGGGAGAACTGAATGTTATTACTGATTCCAAACCCAGTCTTTTTTCCCTCCCAATCCTTTGACTCCAGTGCTAATCTACAGCAGCAAACTCAGAACTTTAAGCCTCATTATCTATGCAGGCAAACTTTTCACCTGGCTATCATCCATTTGAGGGCCTGACATGCCTTTATTGAATGAGATATTTTGCTTTGGGCAAATAAAAATACCTGAAAGATTTAAATAGAACATTAAATTAGTTTCACCTGCTTTCTTCAATGCCACTGGAGTCTTGGAGAAAACAGAGTGAAACGACAGATCTATTTCTGCCTTTTGCAAAATGCATCTGTGTATACAGACCATTCTGATTATCATCCTGATGAATTAACCCTCTAGGTTACTAAGCTTCCTTATTCTAAGGCTGAACAGGAGCAATTCTTGCCTCTTGTTGCCCTCCTATCAACTTTCTTCATTAACAGGGAAAATTACTACTTGAACAAGTATTTGCTGAACAACAATTATCTGGAAATGGGCTGCTACTAAGTTCCTACCATATAGCTATCACTCTGCTAGGCTTGAGGAAAGATATTCTGTTGAGAAAACTAGTTTGTGATCAGAGAGAAATTCTAAATAATATGGAAACAAATAATACACAGAAACAATCAGCATAAATCCAAGGCCAAAAGAGGCTGGTGTTAAACAGAGGTGCAGCTGAGTGTTGTGCTAAGTACTTAGGAAGGAGTAATCATTTCTGCATATGGGCCATGGAAAGCCTTCATAGAAGAGGAACATTTGAGTTCATCTTTGAAAGCCAAATGGAATCTTAATGGTAGGTAGATGGGATAAAAAAAAGTTTTAAAGCCATTGTCTCTGTTGCTGGGAGTCACAGATGAACATGCAGGGAAGCCCCTTGTCCCTACTGCAGCTAACTTTTTTTTTTTTTTTTAAGATTTTGATTATTTATTTGAGAGAGAGGGAGACAGAGATAGCTATAGAGAGCAGGAGTGATGTTTCAATGGATGATGGATAGGTGCAGATCAAGGACTTGAATATGAGGCAGAGCAATTCTGAAATTTTATCTGCCAAGAATCCTAACAATGGCTGATGTCATTGGTGATGAGAGAAAACAAAAATGGCATCCCATTTGATGTTCTTCCCAAAGGGAGTGTGTATTAGTTGGGAGACAAAGTATTGGCCTGAATTAAAGTCTATTAAGGCATGCACATATTTTTGTTGGCCTCACTTCTGATTTGAAATCCAGGACAGCTTGAGACATTATAATAGTTGCTATTTATGGTGATCTATCTATCTATCTATCTATATATATATATATAGAGAGAGAGAGGTATGTCCAAAGTGGTAATAATAATAGTATCATTTATTGAAGTGTTGCTGTGTACCAGGTATATTGTTCTTATATTAAATACTCATTTATTGAAGTGTTGCTGTGTATCAGGTATATTGTTCTTATTTGAATACTAAGAATTATTCTGCAAATTAAATATTAAATATTATTATTCCAACTTACAGAAGAGAAAACTGAGTAAGTGTTCAGAAAGGTTAAGGATGTTGCCCAGGATACATAGCCGTTCTGTGATGGAGCTGCAGTTTAAACAAGAGTGCTTGTGATACCAAAATCTTTCTGTTACAACATGCTGCTTGAGGGGATAAGCAGTGCTGAATAGTTCAGATGTTCAGGTTGCTAAGTTATAAGTCTGTAAATGTCAGAGCATTCTAAATTTTTAATTTTTTCAAGAAAATTATTTGAAAATACACTATGATTTTTCCTTCTATAGCAGAGTTCTGAACATAAAAATTCTTTTTTTCATGAACTCTTAGGAAACTTTTAATAGACAAGTAAGTCAAATAATAGCTACTCTTCTTTGACATCTTTAAAGAATCAGCACACTTGACTACATTTTCTTTCTTGAAAACCTCTTGCCCTTTGGCCTTGTATATAGTTATGCCCTGATCTCATGATTACCTCCAACCTTCCTTAGTGCTCTTTCTCATGATCTTCTAATAAAGGCCTCTTTCTTCTGTTGCTCATTAAAGACAAGTGTTACTCAAGTCATTGTTTCCTTTGTATTTTCTAGCCTACAAGTACTCCTTGTACAATATTATAGTTCCACAGTTTCAATTCCTTGCTATGGTAGGCTGAATAACAGACTCCCAAAGATGGCCACATCTTAACCTCCAGAACCTGGAGAGCAACCTCCAAAACCTTACAGAGCAAAAGGGCTTTTCAGATATGAGTGAAATGTCTTGAAATGGAGAGATTATCTTGCATTCCCTGAGCAGGCCCAAAGTAATCACAACAGCCTCATGGGAGGAAAGGGCCAGAAAGGGGAAAAATGTAAGGACAGAATCAGAGATTGGGAAGAAGAGTAGATGCCATGCTGTTGGCTTTTCAGATGATGATGATAGGCGCCACAATCTGAGGAATGTGGGAAGCCTTTAGAAGCTGGAAAATGGAAAGAAACTGATTCTCCTCCTGAGGCTCCAGAAAAGATACAGGCCTGCCAATACCTTGATTTTAGCTTAGTGAAACTGATCTCAAACTTCTGATCTCTAGAACTATAAGACAATACATTCACATTGTTTTAATCCATTAAGTCAGTGGTGATTTATTATAGCAGCAATAGGAAATGAACATATCTCTTATCTACTGAGAACTTTCAAGTCTATGAATCTAGTTCACATTTCTCCTGAACTTCAGAATTAAATATAATCTCAACCCAAACATCTCACAATATACAGTTATATTACACTGAGTCCAATCATCACTATCACCCACCCACTGAATTAGCAAGAAACCCTAGGAATCATCTTTGACATCTTCTTTGCCAACACTTAGAGCCAAGCTTTGACTCAAAAGATGGTCTTGATCTACCTCAATATGAACAAATGACAGACTAAGCCACAACTTCACATTATAGAATATATCATAATTTTAACACGACATTCATTCAAAGCTTGTCTTGCCATTTATCTACCGAAATGTTAAAATGTCTCAATAAGGCACAGATAGTCTCTAGCTGTAAGACATGTAACTTATTGGTGAACTTTGAAATATGAGCTGGCTCCAATGGGAAAAACTTAGAGATACAGACCAAATGTAGAGAAAGGGAAAATAAAATGTGGCAAATGTGATTTTCTAAAAGAGTTCTAACACATGGTGAATAAAAGAATTTAGATTCAAGAAATGTCAGTCAAATCCACACATCACTGTTCATCTCATACCTAGGGAATTATAGTCAGTTCTTGATGACACTTTTTTTTTTCAAGTGATATTAACTGGGACAGATTCAGAGAGGAATGGCTAAAAAGGGTGAGGGAAAAAAATAAAAAAGTTTTATATAAGGAAGGATAGAAAAAGCAAAACGATTCAGTGGACCTGAAGTATTAAAGTACTGACAACCTGGTGTGAACTCAGAAGTTCAAGCTAAAACCAAAACCTGAAGATGCGTTTTAACTCAGCAGTAGTTGAGGAAAGAAGAATGACCAATATAACTTAATATTGAATTAAGTATCATCCGCATGAAATTACGTATTTGAAAAAACAGAAACCCAATCATTTTTATTAGCAGTTAAGAAATAGCTGAGTAAACATCTGGTACCAAAGCTATAGGGAGGAAAGACCATGCAGTAGGAACAAACAAACCATGAAGTGTTTAAAAAAGTCTTCATTTGCATTCTGATTTTGCAAAATTTTGCAATTTTGAAATTGCTTCCTTGGCATGTAAACATGTGCAAGTCACTTTACCTCTCAGAGCCTCATTTTTCTTCTTTATGAATTGTAAATAATTTTTTAAAATTATTGAGTTTTTTTGCAATACTAAGTGAAATAATGCATGAAAACACTTAGCCAAGTGCCTGGTACACACCAAATTTCAACAAATGGTAGTATTACTAGAAGTTAGAGAATTCAAACACCATATATTGGTTGAGTTGACCTTTAAGACATTTCTAAAAATCTATTTCCAACAAAATAACAAAAATAGATCATTAGAAATAATGTTTTGCTCTAAAAATAATGCAAAATGCTGAAGAAATGTAACTTTTACATACTTTAAAATTTGGATGTAAGGAAATTGAAAAACTAGGGAAATTTCCAAGGGAGATTTAAAGAATAGAAACCAGAGTAGTCAAGCTAAGGCTTTGGCTGCCCAAAAAACCTCTTCCGCTCTCATTAATCAAGAGGTTTAGCTTACGTGGCCTCAAAATGACAGAAGATAAATATTGGACTTGTGTGGAATGGGGAGATAGAAATAGGATTTTGATAGAAATGCAAAATCCTTGATGCTTACAATAAAAAATATAGTCTCAAAATAGAGAGGGAAAAGGAAGCTTGAAGATTTTAATTCAGGCTCTAATAAGGAAAAATAAAATAAAATCATTTTCTTCAGAGAATTTATTAAGTCACGCCTGACCTCACTCAGGGAAGTGCGTGATACAGGACTCATCATGGTAGGTAGTCATATAAAAAGAGACCAGAGCAACCTAGGCAGAAACAAAGACAAATATCAGGTTACATTTAGTCTAGAACCCTTAAGATTCTCCAGGTAAATACCACCTCACATGAGTTCAAAGTACAAAACTAAAAACCCATAAACAAATCACCATAAAGGAGTAGACAGAAACTATACTGAGTAAATTTAATTCTACTATCAGTGATTTTTTTCAAATTTACCAGATATAAAATATAAAGTAATTATGTTTACAATGATTTAACAAATGAAAGAAAGAAGTAAAATATGAGGGCGAAATCTGCTAGTGAATAAACAGGAATACTTGAAAAAAATGCCTATTAGAATTTCTAGAAATAAAAACTAAAGTCTTTGAAGTTTTAAATCATTAGTGGATTCTTTAAATATTGCAATAGCACAGCTGAAGATAGATTTAGTAAAGTGGATGTTAAATTTAAAGAATAAGTTACAGAAAGATAAAGTGATGTTAATAAACAATATTAAGGGATACAGAGAAAATAACAAAAGGTTTAAAAAGGCTAATCTTCAGAAAGAAAGAATAAGGATAAATTCATTTTCCTATATATTTTTATATGTTTCCATATAGGAAAATAGCTGAGACTTTTTTAGAATTTATGGAAAATAAAAATAATCAGGTTTAGGGAGCACAGCATGTTTCCAAAATATAACACATTTAGGTATGTGGTGATGAAACTGCAGAACATCATTTTAGAAGAGATTTTCAGGGGCACCTGAGTGTCTCAGTTTCAGTTAAGTATCTGACTCTTGATTTCAGCCTAGTTCATGATCTTAGGGTCTTGAGATTGAGTTCTGCTTTGGCATTGAGCCTGCTTAAGACTCTCTCCCTCTGTCAGCCCAGGGCGTGGTCCTGGGGTCCCGGGATCGAGTCCCACATCAGGCTCCCTGTGGGGGACTGCTTTTCCTCCTGCCTGTTTCTCTGCCTCTCTCTCTCTCTCTCTCTCTCTCTCTCTATATATATATATATATATATATATATATATATATATCATGAATAAGTAGATAAAATCTTAAAAAAAAAAAGACTCTCTCCCTCTCCCTTTGCCCCTTCCCCCTCTGCTAGCATACATTCTCTCTCTCTGTTTCTCTCTCTCTCACGTTCTCTCTTAAAAAAAAAAAAAGTGGAAGAAAAATGCATTTGTTTTTTTTTTTTTTTCTTGCTGTGTAACAAATGACCACAATCTTAATGGCTTAAAACAACAACAACACACTATCTCACAGTTTCCAGCTTCTAGACAAAGAATAACTGTATCCTTTGGTCAGATCTTAGAAGCATGAAATTAAGTTGTCAGCCAGGTATTTTTCTCACTTGGATTTCAGGGTCCTCTTTCAAGCTCATTCATGTTGTTGGCAGAATTCAGTTCCATTTCCTTACTGCTATAGGACAAAAGCCCTCAGCTCCTAGAGGATTGCCCTTATGATAGGCAATTCATAAATGGCTTTTTGCTTCTTTAAGGCTAACAGAATCTCTCTCTCTTCAGGAAGGTCTCAGTACATCTTTTATGAGTTTTTACCTCATTAGATCTGACTCACACAGGGTATTATCCCTTTTATTTACCTTAAAAATCAACACACTTGACACCTTGTCGTACTTGTAAAATCCCTTCAACTTTGCCATATGTTATAACCTAATCATCAGGGTATTACCCCATCATAGTCACAGAACCTACCTACTCACAGGGAGAGGATTATATGAGATTCATATATCACAGTTGGAAATCTTGGAGGACATCTTAGAATTCTATCTACTGCATATAGAATTTCCTGGAATGGAGTTAACTTATACTGATAGTAGCTCAGCAAACCACAGAAGTCATAAGGCAATGAAATACTATATCAAAATACAGAGAAAAATAACTTCTCAAGTTTCCTAGGGGAAAACTAGCCTAAAAATGTGCACTAAAGTAACTTATAAAAATTGTTTTATTCATAAGGAAATTAAATACTGAAGGAAGAACTGAGAGACTAGAAGCAAAGAGGAGCAAATGAAATTATAAAACATATGGATAAACTTTTAAAAAACTATTGATTAGACAACATAAGACAGGATGTAGATAATTAAAATAAAATCCAGAGTTCAGAGCAAGAGGTCATATTGATTAATTTTCACATCCTTAAAACTACATATGCATATTAAAACTCTAAATCTATTCACCAAACTAATAGAATATGATTGCAATACTTGTAAGTAAGTAAAAGAGGAAAAATAAATGAGAGAACACAAACAATCCGAAAGATGACATTAAATTGAAGGGGTAGAAAAAATATCTTAGAAAAAGCCAGGTAAACAGAACCTACAACATAATATCCAAGGCCTAGAGCCAGCTGATACACAGGAGCTTTATAAAAAACAAAGATAAGCAGATGTAGATTTTTAGGTGCAAGTCTAAATGCTTCAGTAAAGATCTGTCCTGCAAGAAAAATCATCAGATGCTTGAGAAAAAAAAGCAGTAACTTCTTGAAGAGAAAAGTGAGCTTGAAATCCACTGAGATCATGAGAACTTGACAATACAGGAGGGGGGATTTCCTCCAATAGGACCACCCAAAGGGTCTTAAAATCAAGTGTGTTTAGGGGAATTGGTTTCTTTACCACAGGACTTCTTAAAAATTTAATGAGATAGTGGACATTTTAAATCCTTAAGAATGAGGGCGAATAATAACCTGTAGTGCTTCCCACTATTACTTGCACATGTATTCCATTTTTGGTGGGGTTTTTGTGTGTGTGTATTTCTGCTAAGCATGCCATGAGCTTATTACACCATTAAATACTTGTCTAGATACATTCAAGGGCAAGTTGGAAACTCCAGTGAGTTATCTTTGGAAATGTAATGACACCTTCATGAGATGAAAACAGAGAAAGAATTCATGTCATTTAAAGCCTCAGGAAAACATAATCCTCCTGAAGAAGCCCCTCACAAGCAAAGAATCGTTTGGGCTTCATATACTTTCCATTCATCAGTAATGGCCTCCTATGAATGCATATACTGAACAACTAATTGAAGATTCATAATTATTTACTGATTTAAGAAGTCATATCAATTAATTTTATATTTCTTTTTCATCTTAGAATGATTGCATGTTAGTTTACATTTCCTTCAATCAAACATCTGTGACCCATATGGCCTGCCCTTCTGGTAAGCATTTTGATAAACTGATCACTGCTAATGATGTATTAGCAAGGATTTTTTTTCATGAATAAAATACATACATTGCCACATGGGACTTCAGAGAACAATGCTTTAATCTACCTATGAGAGCTGGCTCTGGTATCATCCCTCTCATGATTTGATAACTTGAAAGTTAGCATCAGGTCTAGCATGTAGCCTTCACAAAGCATGTGCTTTCATTTATATTCATCTCACCATCTGAATTAGTGTGGAAACTCTTTAGACCTTCACTCCTACATCTATAAAAGGGGTTTAATAACAAATCCCTGACTTGGCTGCTGTGATGATTAAGTAAGATACGTAAAAGCTCATAGTGTGGTGTATACACAGAGGTTATTCCTTCCTCTCTGTGCAGAGGCATAGCTTAACTTTAGCTACACTTGATGAGTAGTCTTGGGATCAGCCTGTGATCACAGAATCTGTTTGAAAGGAAATATAGAAAAGAAAAAGCAGGGACTTGGAAATTAATGGACTTGGGTTCAAATGCTAGTTCTAACATTCTTTAGAGTGACCCTGGACAAATCACTAATCCTCAGGATCTTTACCTGTCAAATCAGATAATGAAACTCAATATTCAAGGTTTTTCTGAAGATTAAAATTATGTGTGTGTGTGTATGCAGAGATATGTATACACATAAAAGTGTTTAATAAGTGATAATTATAATTATCATTACTATTACTATAAGTGTATCCTCAGGACTTATTCCATTTGTATGTCTCTCTATGTCACTTGTGCCAGGGCTTCTTTCAATGATTTTGACTGGAATTTCAACCCTTGTGGAGCACTTGCTAAAAAGAACAAGTAGGACAGATAGTCCTTCCCTATGTAGTCTGTCCTAAACCACATCACCTTTAAGATAGGAGCCATGCCTCCTGTTTCTCTCTTTTGTCCAAGAACTCACACAGTATGGAGCACAGTGCAGAGGTATATGGAGGTGCCTATGGCTGACAGGGAACAGCCCCATGTCCTTGATCTTAGGCTGCCCTATTGTATTATGTGACTATGGACAAACCACCCTTTCACCTCAGTGGAGGGAGTTAATGTGCAGGATCTACTCCTTTCTTCTACTTGTCTGTGCTCCTGACGACCTCCCTCAGTACTGGTTGGATTCCTCCTTGGTACCACTTTTTAGAAAGAAGAAAGACACTGGACCACCCCTTGGTGCCAACTGAGAAAGTACTGTAATCATGTTGCAATGGAGACAGCTCTAAAGGTCCACCAGTCGTATATGCCACCCTTTTGCCCTGCTATGAAGTGGATATGAAGGTAGGTAGGCATAGGCATTGTTTATTTAAGGTATTTGAGGAAGGTAAACGAACATAGTACATATCATCCAAACTGGCATGATTTACAGGGTTCTTAAAAGTCTCTTGACTGAAAATATCTCCTCTACCAGAACTGAATGCTCCCTAAAATTTCCTAAAGTGTCAATCCTTTGGCTTAAAATAGGTAGCATGCGCTTTCCCAGGTGGAGTGCAGATAGAGGAGAGAAAGCATATTACAATTAGCATTCACTAATGTTCTAAGCACATTAGATATTAAACTTTTTTTGAGGTTACAGATAAACTTCAAATCAGAACACTGATTTTAAAATAACAGGTTTGAGGGAGATAGGGAGTGTAGCAAGAGAACCATGACCATGAGACCTTGAATATGCCAGTCAGATGACAGAATGCTAGAAGGAAAGATGCCATGGATCAATCAGTTATATTTATAAAAACTAGCCTTGGAAAGAAAGGAAAATGAAGAGGAGCCCCAAGTGTTTGTCATCACTGGGAAATTGGAGGTGAGTAGAACCATGAGAAACAAAGCCAAGTGAAGATGAACTGGAGCCCTCTGGGTATGACTGTAGTATTCTCTCCCATAGCTGTGACCTTCTCATAACACTGTTATTTACATCAATTTTAACAACTATACTATGCTTTTTATACCTTACTCCAAGCTACAGGTCCTAAGACAAATTCCAGGAAGAAGAGAGTGATGGTATGTCATGCCAGTTGTGTCCACACATAGCTCTCTCTGCTTAGAAGTTAGATAGCAATTACCACCAATAACAGCAGTAAGGAAGACATTCTAGATTTTTTAGAAGTGCCCCTACCTTGCATTGCTCACTCTGCTCTACTAAGGAAAGCCATGCAAGAAAGATTCACCAGCAAGAAAAAGTAGGTGACCTTAATGGGCTAAAAGTATGTTCTGAAGTTTTTAAACTTTGCTAAGTATAGCTTTGTTGGTAACCTTCTTCTACTCTTTCTTGAGTAGACAGATTATGGTAGATTATTGTCTTAGTGGTTAGACCACTGATGATGGTGTATGACCATTTCTCACCTCTCTGGGCATTGATTTCTATACCTTTCAAACAATTGTTATATAATTCACCTAAGGCAACTTATTCTCAAAATTCCTCAAATAAAGCACATGCTTTACCCTCAGAACACAGATAAACATGTCCCAGACCTACATTTGGGATCTTACTCTTTCTCTCTTCCTAGATAAATTTATATTTGTATCTATATCCATATTTACATATCCATCTATATAGCTATATTCTTATTTACATGTGTATATAAATTCTTTCTGTTCCTATTTTTGCTCTCAACCCAGAATCATTGATTTGCTTGCAAGGGCCATTTAACTAAATATCTATTTTCCCTGTTTGCAACCTTTTGTCCCTTCCTTAAAGGCAGGACAGTCTCTGCCCAAGGCTTAAACTGATAATTTTTTTTTCCATAGCAGAGGAATCTGGAGAGTCAGTTGTCTCATAATGTGATTAGCTATTAAAGGGTTAGGTGTCCCCTTTTGATCACAGAAGTTGATATCTTGGCACTTGACACCTCTAAGGGACCATTAGATAAGTTTCCTCAGTAATTGCCATAGGGTCTACAGGATTTCATGGGAGATGAAACTATTTGCCTGATAATAAATCAATACCTTTCTCAAAAGGGTTTCTTATAAATTCAACAAAGCAAAGGTGACTTTTTCTTTCATCTTTCTATTTTGTTTTCTAATCTTCTTTGCTCACAGCTAGCTTGATTTTAAAAAGACATAGAGGTATGTTTCTGAGCATGTGTATGTTTGTGCATGTATGACTGTGTAAGAATGTGTGCATGTGTATACTTGTAAATGAATGAGAAATCCTGTGTATGCTGCTGTATTTCAGAACACATGAGTATATTTTCTGACTCAGAAATGCATCCCAAATGCGCCATTGCTCCCTTATTCTCTGCATAGTCAGATGAAGTTTTTTCAAATGTTTTTGCATGTCATCCACCCCCAGTGCACACATGCAAGGGAAATCTTTGTCTTCCAACAGATTGTTGGCAAAGGAAGGTCATGAGTGGGTAGTGTTGGTTTGTGACTTATATGGCATCACAATGCAAGGTCATGTCATGAAAGATCATAAAAGCCTCATTTTTTGTCTCTAAGCTGGCCTGCCTGTCTGTCAAGTGAAGTTGGAAGACATTATATAATGATACTTACCTGCCCCGACTTCATCCCTCCCACCTTTTAAGAATAAAAAGGGAAAAGATAGCCCACATTTTGTCTCCCTTCCCCCTCCATTTTTTTGTATAAGGTCTTTACCTCTTCCCTTTTGAAGATGTTCATATTCCCACCACGTCACTAATTTAGGCCCACTTTATCTGTCTGATTCTTTAGTAACCTCCCTTTCCTCTAATCCAACATTCCTAGGTTAACCATGTAATAATATAATGTTCTAAAATACCTATAAAACAATATATAATTACCTTTACCTAAAGTTCAAGAGCCTCTACAATCTAGCTCCAAGACAGGTCTCTAGCTTCAACAGTACATCAGTGACCCTCAGCTCTGGCTGCCCATTAGAGTCACTGGTGTGTTAGAAGGGGTGGGTAGCCCAAAACAAGTAGATTAGAGTATCTGCAGGAGATAAGGGAACCACATATCCTTCTCTTCTAAGGACTAAAGTTCTTCCTGGAATGTGGGATTTTCAGTACTAAAATCAGGAAAGCCTTGGGCAAAACTGATGAGTTTGTAGACCTAAGCCCTCCATCAAAATGTCTCCCTGTTATTTCTGAGACTCCTTAAAATGATGCTAACATGTTCCCTAGTCTCTTGTTACCTTCAACCATTGGCTCTATCCTAAACTGCTATGTTCTCAAATCTGCACATTGTTCATCTTCCCATGACTCAGCTAATACTGTGTTCTCTCTCTGCATAGCTTACCTGCAAGGCTTCTCCACAGTTAATAAGAGCACACAGCCCTCAACTTCAGGTTTGAGATCTCTGCTTTGCTATCAAATTTTCTCCATAAGAGGGATAAAAGCCCTGCTTTCCAACTTTCATATAGGGAATCAAAAATCCTCCCCCTATACCACACTACAGTATCTCTTCCAACCCTTCTTAGAATCTGCTATCTCCAGCTCTATCTTCTCCAGATTCCAGTAAGAGCAGATCCCAATATTCTTGATAGGTTGTAAAATGGTTTGTTGATTAGAAATACTATTGTGGGGGAATTCCATGACTGTAAATAGAACACCTAATAAATCCATAGGGGGAACCAATATATAAAGCATGAAAGGAAGGCAAATCTGTATTCCTGCATAGTGCATAATTTAATGTCTATTCTAGTGAAAATAAATCACTTCCTTGTCTATGAAAAAAGAGGTCTCATGTAATTGACCTGCCATGAGTTGTCAGTTAGTGCCTTGGGATATGAGACTATTGTGATGTAACATTAATTTTAGCTGTGGGCAGATAAAGTACTCAGCAGTGGCAGTTAACTGATCAGCCTAGTGAAAAATCCATGTTTTTGAGGCTATGCTTAACTTTCCTCACTGTCACCACAGCCAACTTTTTTCATGAGTCCACTGATTAAACATGGAGTGATAGAGAATAGAGGCTGAATAATATCAACAGAGACAATTATTCTCTTCACATGATTACTGAGAGCAATGATAATTATGAGAAGCACCGACTTGAGGCACAAATATCCTTACATTCTGGACAACTTTAAAAAAATGCATCTATGAATGAAAAATTTTTTGTCAATAGTCTTCCAATATTTTCTTGAATTCCAAGTCTCTGACCATCTTTCCAAACCATTGTCCACTCCTACCCATGGAAGTGATATCCCTATCACAACATTCTCTTATTTCAAAGAAAAGTGATAATCACGTATAGCACTTAGGTTTTTCCCAGTGGGAGAATTTCCATATCTATGATAGTCCACGGGTATTTCTGAGTGGGACTATAAGAGTGAGACAGTCAGGGCAACTGGGTGGCTCAGTCAGCTCAGGTCATGATCTCAAGGTCCTGGGATCTAGCCCTGTGTAAGGCCCCCTGCTCAGCAGAGAGTTTGCTTCTCCTTCTCCCTCTGCCCCTCCTCCTTCTCATGTTTTCTCTGTCTCAAATAAATAAAACCTTTTAAGAAAAAAAGGAGTGAAACACTCCACCTTTGGCTCGGGCCAACATATTAGACTAAACTATAAATTTTAATTTTTTTCTTCAGTCAACTGATAATACAAGAACTCTTAATGGGGTATTAATTCAGCTAGAAGAAGTGACAGTAGAGCCACAGAATTGGATATATTGGGAGTATTTAGTCACCTGATCATGTAACTTTTGGGGCCTTTAAGACATAATTAGACCCAATCCTATATATCTCATTTCAAACTGATGCTGATTCCTGCTGAGCACACTCAACTTTGTGGCATAAAAGTTCTTGACAGCAGCTCAGATATATTATATGTGGTGACTTGCTGACCTGTTGTATCAGTTTAGAGTTCAGCCAGAGAAGCAGATCTAGTAGGATATATCTATACACATGTGTACATATGCACATGTACATATATGTATGGAGTGGCAGAGAATAGAGGATGAATAATATCTATATCTATATATATCTAGAGAGACCTACATATAGACAGACACACACACACATAGCATACATATATGAAGAGAGAGCTCTATTACAAGGAGTTGGTTTACAAATGATACAAGCTGGCTACACAGTCCCAAAGCCTACAGGACAAGCAGGCAGAAAAGTTAAATTACAAGGCTGGAATTCTACTGCTTGCTTGTGAAAAATAGATTTGTATAATGTACATGGGAAGCCATTTGCAGTATTATTTTCTTTTTCCAGATATCCAGTCTGCCCTTATTTCTCGGGCTTCTGAGTATACAAGAATCAGGTGAGGAGCCATGGTTTGCAATTGTATTTGCTTTAAGTCTGTCTACCATTTTTCAGATGCCAGAGCTTTCTTCATGAGAAAACACCAGAGTTTTCTTCAAATAGAACTTCAATGTAGTGTCCAAGTGTTTCAGTTCTAGGGATGCCTGATCAGTAGGCACTGCCCAAGTTATTTGCCGTACCATTTTGATTATTGCTCCAGCCTTGTTGCTTACTTAGTAACTACCCCTAATTTTGTTTCTTGGCCTTTTCTACTCTAGGATACCATCAATACCAGTGCCATCAGAGAGCTGAGTTCAGTGGTAGCAACTCCCACTTATTCTCTTGCCTCATTGAAGAGTCTTTTCACTATAGAGCTTTACAAATATGCTAATGTATTCCTTCCTTGATATTTCTTGAAGTCATAGTAAATACATTTTTCATTATTATCTTCGCAGACATATTTAAACATAGGTAAGCCATTGTCATTTGATAACACCATGCTATGTTTTAAGACACTATTAGCCTTTATGTTTTTTCTTCTGCAAAACTAACAAATTTTTAGCATCTCAACTTCATTTAACATAAGCTACTCTTATATTTAGTTTTCAATAAACTAATTCCAGATATTTGCCAGTCTAAATCAGAAATAATCTCTTCTTTTGGACTTGAATCTGTTCGGTCCTTTGAGTCAAACTGGTAAATGTCTATAGCTATATGGATAATAGGGTGGCATCTGGAGAAGGATAGGTATTCCCTTCCAAAGTAACCGACTGCCTGGACTTCAAAGAAAGCAGGAAGAGCCTTATCAACTGGGGCAGGGAAAGTGTTATTGGTGCTGTCTGAGGACACTCAGTAAAGTTTGAGGGTTCAGAATATTCAAAATCAAACTAAATCATCTCATGTACGTACATTAAAACTTCTTAGGTGGGTATTCCCTATCAATACTTATATCATTACTCAAGACATAACAATGCTCTGAATTCTGTCTAGGTTACATCATCACTTCTCACAACCTTTGGAATCAGTCTTAATTGTTCGACCCAGTACCTAAAAGGAATAGAAGGTATTCTTGAGGGTAGTTGTAGAAATTTCCTGATTGTGTGGCCAGGACTTGAATCAAGATTTTATAATTTGTCTCTGTCATTTTCTTGCTTTATGCTTTCCAGTTCGGTTTGAAGTAGCAGCCCATCCCATTGTCATTATATTCTTCAACATGGCTGACCTAAGCATCGCCTTTGCCTTCAATAGGTATCTTTTCCAGCAACAAAGGCCACAATTTAATAACTCTTCTACCATGAAGTCTTACAGAATACCAGCATTTCGGTCTCTACTGCCAACCAGACCACTCCTACTTCTATTCGACCAAGTCAGATAAACAACCCCAATTCCCATTACCTTTCTTGAAACCATTTTGGTATCAATTGTATTTTTTCAAGGTACAATATTCTTAGCAGCAGATGCCATAATTTTCTTTATCTCTATTAGGCAGAAGGGGATTTATTGCAATTATCTTGCAGAATTTCTAGTAGTCCAGATGCTACATAATAAAGGGAGAAAAAAAGATTTAGCAAAATAAGACTCTTAACAAAAACCCATAGTCACTTCTGTTCTGTGATGATACTCATGCCACCTAATTGGCTCAAAAGAAGCAATCTCCATGATTGCGACTCCCCTTCATATAGCTAGCTTCCTCTTTACAAGTCTTATGTGGTACATTTGCTTGGTGGAATTTAGGTCACACACAGAAGCCATGTTGAACATGGCTTTTGATATGTGAGAATTTAAAGAACATGGACCATAACCCTGGGAGACTTAGTCACTAGAAGGAAAACCAGATGCTTTTTTCCAAGTATGAAAGGTAGTAGACACGGATGAGTCCTGGCCCATTATTTTGAGGTTGGGGCTGGGTGAATGAACTTAAATGACTGATAATTAAGAGTTGTGACTAGGGAACCCAAAGAATGATGACCCTTGCACAGGGGATGGGTGGATCATCTTCTTTTCAATTCTGTGGCCTCCACAAAGACAGTAAGAAGTAGAAACACCATTGGAGCAGTGGGCTGTCATAATCTATCAGAGTAAATTAATAGTCATCAGTTGTGGCACACTGTAGCATGAGAAACTGGCAACCTGGATTTGATTGTGCTACAACTCCCTAAGATTAAAAAATTTTCTAGGATCCTTGGACAATTAAATAGAAATTATTAAATTAATTTAATATCAGGAATACTGGAATTTCAGTATTCCTGATATTAAATAGGTGGGAGATTGAGCAGTTTATATGAAAAATTAGAGATGTGGGTAAATACTGATATCCTTAAGCCGGTGGTGCAATTCACTTACTTTCTTTTTTTAAGATTTTATTCACTTATTGAGAGAGAATTAGGTGGGGAAGAGAGAGAGAGAAAGAATCTTAAGCAGACTCTCTGCTAAGCACAGAACCCAACACAGTGCTTGATCTCACCACCCTTAGATGAAGACCTGAGCCAAAATCAAGAGTTGGATGCTCAACTTACTGAGCCACTCAGGCACCCCCACTTACATTTAATATGCCTCTCTTTCTTTCCAAGATTTTCTGTTTTAACTTTTCCAATAAATATCTGGGCTTCAGAAGTGTCATCAAAATTGAGAGGTAGTGCTAAGGAATGTTATAATTCTCCAATGCTTTCTGCATTTTTTTTTCTCTTTTGGGGAGATTTGAGATAAATTCACTTATATTGGGAAAAGCCATCTATCTTGCAGTCATTCCCTAACATCTTCCTAGCTCAAGCCTATGGTTATTTCTCTGTGTATTACAGATATTTGAAACATTTTAGAAACATCAGCAAAATAAAAACACCATGGACTTTCAAGGCTGACTGTATTTTACCTCGTATTGTGCTCAGCATCTAGCACTTTTGGGTAATTGACGGGATTGGGTGGTTTAAAAAAAATGCTATTGGCAGTTCTCATAGTCTGTAGAGTAAGCCATGGGAGCCTTCAAACCAAGAAAGATCAGAAGACCTTAATGAATTTTATATACAAAATTAAGACATTGTCTCCTTCTCAGACTAAATGGATTGTCCAGTGGATTTACATAGATAAGTCATTTATACATGTCTATTTGTTCAGTGGTCTCTCTCCCTTGTCTGAACTCATAGAGCTTATTGCTTGCACTGTTCTTTAGGTGAAAAAGCATTCTAAGTGCCTTGAGACACTGTGTTATAAAACCTCGAGTGTGGGCAGCCCCGGTGGCGCAGCGGTTTAGCGCCACCTGCAGCCCAGAGCGTGATCCTGGAGACCCTGGATCGAGTCCCACGTTGGGCTCCCTGCATGGAGTCTGCTTCTCCCTCTGCCAGTGTCTCTGCTACTCTCTCTCTCTCTCTCTCTGCATCTCTATGAATAAATAAATAAAATCTTAAAAAAAAACCTTGAATATTTCTCTTCTAATATAGTGAATTCTGAAAAGAAGACCAGTATCTGAATCAGAAAGCTAAATTTGGGTAAAACAATAAACAATATATATAGTAGCCTACCATAATGGTAGCATCATAAAGGTAATGCTAAAGTTCTGTATAGTCCAACTGCAGATGTAAATAATACCCCCTGCCTCATCCAGTGATCTCTCCATCTCTAGTTCTTTCCTCATGTGTGACTGACTCATCTTCTAGCTAGGACTAACCCCACTGCTGTTTCTGCTCAGGTTTATTATATGGCAGCTTTCATTATCGCCATTCCATGGCTTCACACTGATTCTGAACCAAGGCCATACATACAGTGACCCTTATAGTTTAGATACTTCTGATACTGCTATTAGAACAATTAGAGCCAATACTGCTAGAATCATTCTCTGGATCCTATATACAAAAAAAAAAAAATGTGACTCCCCTTTTCTATCTCCCATATGTGGCAATTAAGAGAGGTTAGAGTTAGATGTGAGAATTAACCAAACCGTGGGATTTGTGAAAGGCCCACTGCACAGATGCTTCTTTTATTCTAATTAACCTACTTACTTAGAGGAAGTGTCCTTGTGTCAGTATATAAAAATCATCATGTCTCTCCATGCTAAATATTTTCTTTCCATTCTGGCTTCTATTCAACTTACAGCCTTTTTTCCCCTTCATTTTCTTTCACAGCTAAACATCTTGAGTGAGTGGCCTGTATTTGCTATCTCCACTCTCTATGTCCCACTGATTCCTAAAATCCTTCTTAAACTCTATATGACTGTTTCCCAGTAAGAAACAGAGGCACTCTCAATTTAGGATTATGTAACAAAGTGCTATTTACAAAGGGAATATTTACAAGAGATGATAGAATAACTTGGGGATGGTATTTGAGGAGCAATGGGAAGTCACCAGGAATCCCAAGGATGGGGCAGTTAATGGAACCCGGGAGGAGAGAATCATGTAAAGAGACCACCTTGAGAAAGTGATTATTTCAGAACAATGTCAGCTCACAGTGGCCTCATACTGGAGAAGCAGGGAAACAAATACCCTCACCTCTCTTTCTTCCCTCCTTCCAATCTCTTATTGGTCTCTTCTTGGACAAACCAAACAGAAGCCAGACAGTAAGATAACACATTGATGACATATACAATCATCAGTTTTTTGAGGTAAAGAAGGGGGTAGAAAGTGAAGATGAGTGTGGTAAGATACTAGGCATACCTACCTCAACATTACATGGAACTACACCCACAAAAAGTCAACTCCTCCCTAATTTTCAAACCTGGTGATCTACTTTCATTACTTATTTGCCTCTTTTCACCTATATCCCATGAAACTTCCACTTCTGATCTTTCTTTAAACCTTGGCTTGTTTTTTTTTTTTTTTCTTTCATATATCTGCATGTCTTTTCCCTGGCACTGTTGCCCACCATCCATTTTCTACATGCCCTTTAGTTCTTCCTCTCCATTTCCATGACATGCTCTCTGACATGCCTCTTGAGCATACTCTATCCACTAAGTCTTCTTCCATGCTAAGACCAGGCTCATTCTACTAAGGTACAACTCTTACCATGACATTTTTCCTCCCCAAATAATTCAATAGCTTCTTTTTGCCCACAGGATAAACTCCAGAGATCTTTCTTAGTCCAGCCCCTGCTGAGTTTCCCACCCTTATCTCCTGCTCTCTTCTCCTATACCCTGTATTGTCAGACTATTCCAATATCTCTAAGCATGTTCCTGCCATTGATATTTGAAAATACTGCCCACTCTGTTGAATTATTGTTGCCTTCTTTCTGCCTAATGCACTATTTTATCCTTCCAGACCCAGCTCAAATATATTGTGATCTGTTAATTATTTGCCTCTCACCAGGAAGAATTGAGCTTCTTTTAAGCTCCAGGAGAATTTCTGTAGCCCTTTACCCTGATTTCTATTTTGGCACTGAACATATAAGTTATAATCATTTCTTCCTGTTAAACACCACCCAAGGTGGGAACACTGCTTCCGTTATCTTTGTATCACCAAAACATATCAAAGTGTCTGACATGTGGAAAGTCTTGATGTATTTCTCTTGCTAAATGAGTGTCAGGTGGCTGGTTTGATATGTTATCCTCTACCTGGTGCCTGAAGAGCTTTCCTTCTGTAGGTCAATAGAAATTTTCCCATGTGATACAAACTGTGGCCAGAGTTCTGGAAGAACTGTGCATTGAGAAGAATATCTGTTGGTGTCAGCCTTGTGGACTGAACATGGGAAGCACTTTTTTTTTTTTCTTTTTCTCCTTCCTTTTTTTTTTTTTTTTAGTAAAAGCTGGCCAATCAACTGGCAGAAACTTTTTCTTTTAAAAGGCTTCTGGAAATTCAGCCAGTCCTCCAGACCAGGCCTGTCAACAAGTCTACTCACCTCTCATTTACATAGGAATAGAATCTCTTTCCTTGGACTCACACAAGCAGCCTGCTCTCTGGGCAGTCTGGTGACCCCACTGAATTATTCCTCTACCCTCCTAGGTTCCAGTCCTTCTTTCTCCTTTTATTTCCTCTCTTCTTCCCAATGGCCAAATATAATCCTTTTATTTTTTCTTTCACAATAAACTTTGGAAGCCCATTAAACACAGCGTTGAAAAAAAACAGCAAACGGAAAACTAATTCCATTTTCTTCTATATTGTATTTGGAAGACTTATTTTCAAAAAAGTACCAAGAGGGAATAATTTTTTCTTTTTAAGGGAGCATATACAAGGAATAAAATCAAATGTTTGTGGGTTTATTATTATTATTATTAAACTATTTTAAGAGTTTTTATCCTAATATGACAGTGTTATCTAAGGTGAGTCATGAATGCGGAGTTCCCTTCTGAATTCCTGTCATTGAGCTACCCTACAAAACTGAGTTTCTTTCAAACAAATGAAACTCAATATATACCAGTTTAGAGTCCTTATTTAAATCTTAAAAGCTCTCCAAAGCCCAAGACTGTATGTAAATACTTCTAGAGTGACATTGACCTTATTTGGGTAATATTTTAATGGATAGTTAGTACTTTAGTTAGCAATCCTCTGAATATAAAATCTATAAAAAATGGTATCTACTGGGCATTTGGATGTGGGAAGGAGTGTTAAGTTGGGTTGAAGAGTTTTAGAAACTTTAATAATTTTACCATTTTACTAAAGGACGTGATTTTACATAAATTTATTCTTTCGTTAAGTCATAATTGCTAAATATGTTTTCCCCTTCTCCTTCCCTTCTCCCTACATCTTCCATTTGCTGAAAACTTAGAGGTCCAAGAAATCTTATTTATGTTGCTCCAAGCATTGGATAATTATTTGGGCCAATTCTGTTCATGAGGGAATTAAAATATTCTAGGCAGTGACACAGATTCTGGCTAGTATATAGACACTGGAAAAATTCATCATTATTTCAAAATAGCTTGTATGTTCTCTTTCTTAATTCCAAACTAATTTGAACATATATCAATTAGGAAGTTCCCATGGGTATAGCAGGGAAGGTCTCAATTGAACATAATCATTGTCCTATTTCTTTATATTTTTATAGGTCAGCTATAGACTGCCAGGATCTCTGAGTTTGGATATGTTACAGAAAATAAACAATCCGCCAAACGGAAAATCTCTTGACATACTGTAGGATAACTCTTTTGCTATTTGTCTTAAATCAGTACAAAAAGCACATTATCCAAATAATGTCTCAGTTTTCTTTTTCTCCAAAAATATCTGCCACAACCTCATCTTTTTGAGAACACACTGGACACAGTGAAATATTAGACTGTTATTAGAGAAATATTAGACTATTTATAGAGGAAATATTAGACTATTAGACTATTTATAGAGGAAATCAACAGAATGGTCAATATTAACATGTCAGAAGGATAGGATAGGCCATTTTGCTTCTAACTACATTTCAAAAATGCTGAAAGTAGAAAGGAAAATGTTGTACTGATTAATTATGTCCTTGTATTAAAATTTCACAAAGCATCCGAGAACAGCAATAAACTTGGAGGAAATCTAAACCCAATTCTATCACTTACTAGAATTTAAATGTAAAAGGATTAAAAACAATCTATTTGAACTGGAGTTTTCTAAGTTGCATTGTGTAATGCCAAGAGTGTGGCCAGTTCATGAAAAGTACTGTAGGGGATTTCTCAGAGCTTAGAGATGAGTATATCCAATGAGAATCAAATAAGGAAGTAGCAAAAGCCAGACCCAAATAATAATTAGCTGATTGACTGTAAGGAATACACTAAATCTTTCTTATACACATTTGTAAAAATAGCAGTATACCACTAGATGCTTCCACATAATTTAAAACGCTTGATTCCTCATAGAGCCTGATTTTCTAGACTCTCAACAAAGTTTAATTCCATTCTCTCTCCTCCCTGTCTCGTAGTCCTAGGAAATCATTATAGCATTAAGACAAAATAGTGCCTTGGTATTAACATGTCAATAGGATGTGGTTGGTATTTGGTTTGGGAAACAGTCCTGAAGAGGAAATTCCCAATGCCTTATGGGCCTCAGGCTATTACAGCCAAAGTCATTTAACAAGCATTCTATCTTGCCCTGACTAGATATTTACTACACAAAGTTTTTATTATAATTTTGTTTTCCATGTAGATCCTTTCTAAAGGAATGATAGCATTGGTCTAAATATTCTAGGCTTTTTGGCTGTTGTATTTCATATAAAAAAAAAAAATAGTAGCTTGGATTTCAAGCCAGTTCTTTAGACTTTTGATTTTGGTTAACATGGGAAAACCCACAAAGCAGTAATTACTTGTGTATATTCTTATACTATGAAGCGTTGGAAATTACTCCGCTCAGGACAAACCTTTACCATGGTCTTCTAATCAAAACACCCCAAGTCACCTCAGTATTATGGCTTTCAAAATATAACAGCTATGCTTCATCAAGATATTTTTTAATTAAAAGTTTTATTTTTAGATAATTATAGATTCACGTGCAGTTATAAGAAATAATACAGAGAGATCTGGTATACCCTTTAAACAGTTTGCCCCAGTGGTAGTGTTTTAAAAATTACAATATATCAGGGTGCCTGGGTGACTCAGTTGGGTAAGCATCCAACTCTCGATTTCAGCTCAGGTCATGATCTCAGGGTTGCCAAATAAAGCCCCATGTCAGGCTCTGTGCTAAATGTGGAGACTGCTTAAGATTCTAGCTCTCTCTCTCTCTCCTTCTGGCCCTCCCACCCTCCAGAAAACAACTATAATATATCCAGTGGGATGCTGATATTGATACACTCAAGATATAGAATATTCCCAATAACACAAGAATCCCTAATGTCCTTTTATAGTCATGCATACTATTATCTTCACTGTTTCTTTAACCCTTGGTAACTATGTTCTCCATTTCTATATTTTTCACATTTTAACAATATTATATAAATGGAATCATACAGTATATGACCTGTGACATCCATTGACACTCAAGGGAGGGGCTCCTCATTATGGCTCAGGTGGAATGGGAGCTCTAGATCCCTACTAGACCTCTACTCATGTCTCCTTGGCTGAGAAAGGCTGGAATGTCCTTTAATTGCTCTCATCATGGCCTCTACTGACACTGTAGCAGGAGGAAGAGGATGGTATACCTGAATACCACTGGCAGTGGTGAAAGCCCTGACTCTCCGGTAAGCCTCCTCTCATTCTCTAACACGACTCCAGAGGAATAGAGGGGTGTTGCCTTATTACTGATGTTTGGGAGTGAAAATCTAGGCTCACTATGTGGTCTCCACTGACATCATCTAGAGTGCCTTGCTTTTACCCAATGGGGATAAAAGTGTTGATTCCCTATTCAACATTTTCTCCAGCAGTTCACTGGAAGTTCTGAGGTGCCTCATTATAGCCTCACAAAAATGGAAGGCTGAGCTTCCTACTTTGCATTTTCTGGTGTGAATGTGACCACAGTTTTACCTGTGGTGTTTGCTTGGAGTAAAGTGACTATTGTCTAAAAGGTTTATATGCACTAGGCTGCCATACTCCTGGATCAGTCTTTCGTCAGGCTTTTTTTTTTTTTTTTTTTTTTTTTTGTCAATTCCCATTAGCATTTCTGGGTTGCCAACTTCATCAGCTCCAGTTTGGGATATAAAAGACAAAAAAGAAAGCCTATCAACTTAACACCATGTTCTTCCTTGGATCCTGAAGTTCCAAGCCTGTCATCTTTCTTCTCTCCATCTCTTATAGTTTACTTAAACATAGGAAAACAAATGTGTTTTATAAATAATCACTGGTGTCTTTTGTTGTCTCATCAAGTATTTTGTTTGCTTGTTTTAATAAGTAAGTGAAATATCCAGCACAATTCTCCCATCTCACAGTAAAGCATTGGTGAACATTAGTATAGTTAGTATTTGGATTTATGTAAATTTTACAACTACATATCTTGATACTTTTCTAGGCACAATTCAGATTAGATGTTGGGTTGTAGGAGGAAGATAAAGATTCCATCAATATAGGAATGTTATAGTTCTTAAGTTGAGTGGTAAGTTTTTGGGTGTTTGCTTGAATTTTATGCTTAGTGATACACGATTCACACATATTTCCTTTGTATAAAATGCTAAGTGATATATTTTTTAGGGCTATGAATAAAATTTGGAAAAATTCTCAGATCTTTACTCATTGTAATTCAGTTAGGAAGTTCTATTATGCTGTGGCAACAAACAATTCAGAAAATCTCTGTGGCTTGACAAAGAAGATATTTCTCATTTATACTATATGTTCAACATAGATCAGTGGGCAGCTTTGCTCATGTCAGTTTCTCACTTCCCCAAACTGACCAAGAGTTCATCTTGCCAAGTCTTTCTGAATCACTGAACCTATGGCAAATTGTACACTGTTTTTTTTTGTGCTCACTTACAGAAATGAGTCATTTCTACATGTCTCATTGTCCAAAGCAAATCATACAACCACATCCACATTAAAGGGGAATACAGGTGTATAATCACTGCGTGTGACCATAAGGTAAAGAACCACAAATATTATGTGAGGAGCATTAATTGTTCTCATAATCAACCCGTCCAGGCACCAAAGATCAGACACTTTCTCCATGAGTATACAGACTTAAACACAGGCCCTAATACCTACTGTATGTGAATGTTTTTCTGTATATACAGACAAGCAAGCAGAATTCCTATGAAATGCAAATAACAGTTCTATGAAATATATAATGAGATATTAAATTTATGGTTAATAGCCCTACCTTGAAAATTAAGATCATTCAAGGGAGAGGTATGGCTCCTCATATCAGAGGTGAAGAAAGGATAATATGTTGTCTTTATATAAGGCATGGAAAAGATATCTATGAAAATTCTATGGTGAAGAGCTATCTGATAGAGTAAATGCATAAGCTGATACAAGTGCAAAAAAACTTGATTCAGTTTAAAACCGATAGGCCACTGTGACAATATAATTATACACCATTTATGCCCAAAAGCTTCTATTCTAAATTATATTCAATTAAATTTACATGGAAGTAAGATTTGTCACTGCAAATATCACACAACATGACAAAGGCCCACATCTTAAAATATTTTCCATTATAAAATGATTCATGATTTGCCCCCTCAAAAAGACAGTTACAATTTTAAAAGAAGAATATTTATAACAATATGCAATACAATGCAACTGTCTGGAAACATAACCTGACAAGTTCCTGTAGTTGCACATCCAGCCAAAGAGATTTTCCCCCTATCTCCTTATTCCTTTGCTGGCAGCTTTGTACATGTTTTGATATATCACAATACAAAACTTCTCTAAAAGCATACAGCATTTCTCCCCGATATAACTGATTATTCTCAGGCAGTTCTTGGAAAGCTACATATTAGCTTGCTGTATAGAGCAGAGGGGATGATGGAAAAATTTAACAATGTGCAAAGTTATGTGAGTCATATTAAAGTCATGAAGGAAATTTGTGGTAGAAGTAACACCCTCAAACCCTTCTCCCCCATCTTACTGTCTGTACTCTTTGGTTAAACTACTGTCTTACGCCTCTGGAAAATGCCATCTGTTTGATATAAATCAAGAAAGGTAATACATCTCTCATCTAGGTTGTCTTGATTTCATGGTACTACTTTACTTCAAGACAATCCGATTGTTTTATTCATTATAATTCTTTTCATATGCACTATATTTGTGTTATAAAAACAGTGTCTCATTAAAGAACATTTTGAAGGGGAAAAATTATCCATAATTCTATCACACTGAAACAACTATTTTGATTTTCATGTTTTCTCATGCATGCTTTGTTCAAATGTATACCTACTTTTTATAGCTATAATTCTAGCATAGGATTTTGCTTACTGTTTTTTCCTGATGCTATAACCTAAACAAAGTTTTACATTGTTCTACATCTTTCATATGTATCTTAACAGCTGCATAAAGTTCCATCAACTTGTATTATAATTTATCTTTCTCTGGATTGAAGATTTTGCTTGATGTTTGTTTTCCTTACTGTACATAAGAGACAGAAATGAACATTTTGGGCATTGTTAACTTTTTCTAAATATTTCTACTCTTTCTCATTATCTTGTTTAATATAACACTGCAAGAGAACAGGAACCTGGTTGACCACATATAAATATATATTTTCCTATTACACAAACACCTCCCTTATCAGCAAGTTTTCCTAGAGCTAGAATTTACATTAGACACTATCAACTCCTGTTTGGTAACATCCATAAAACCATTGGTGTTAACTGCTATCATCTGGAATAACTAACCTCCTTTAAGAATGAGGAAAATGAAATATAGAACAGTCATTTGATATACACAAGACACATCAACAAATTATAAGAAAAATTGGTTCTACTTTATCTTTACACTCTGTATTAAACCCTTTTGTCTCCTATTTCTGGGTCATTAGTAACCAAATTATTGTTTTAAAATCTACGACTAGGAACTATTAATGAATATTCATTGTGTTTGTGAGTGGAAGCTACTTAATGAATGCTCTTATTAGCTAGGTAAATATACTTCCTGGATTCAGGCATCTTAGCCAATTCCTTTCCTTTCCAGATATTACCCCCAAATGTAATAACATGGGACTATGGTTGATTCATTTGATGTGTGACTTGAATTATTGATTTGCCAATGTATCTTTTTTGAACACCAGACAGATATCTAATCATGTTCGACAGAAAAAGGATGCCAAACATGCATTTAATATCACACAAATCACATGCTGCTACTGAGAGAAGGGTCAAGTACATGCTGGGGGAGAAAACCATGGACTTCATCACAAGGTATTAGAGAGTCACATACTTTATAGGAATTTTTATTCTACTTATATATACCCCAGATGGAACAATAAAAATAAAAGAAGTTTCAGAAGTAAGGGAGTCACAGACTAAGTGCCTTTAGAATAGTGCAAATAATAAAAACTACTGAAGCTGGTGAGTATAAGACAATAATGGAATAGGGATTCATCATGAACTGGATAATACATATCACACCTAAATCATTTAAATCTAAAATGTTATGAAATAATATTCAAGCCAATAAAAACAAATTTGAGGGCCAAATGTACCTAGCAAGTCATAGGTATGAAACCTTGAAATATATATTAAATGATATTCTAAGGACCACTGTTGTCATAGGAAGTCAAATATGAACTGAGAGGAGTCAAGCAAGATGTCTTAGGAAATTCAGGACTTAAACTGGATTTTGCTGCAGGCTAGATTCCCCAAAGGCCAACTCTGAGATGAGGATTAGCATGCAGGAATTTTATTATGAAGTGATCTTGGGATTAATACCAAAAAGATCAAGGTAGAGGAAGCAGGATTGGACAGAGGGAAAAGCTCAGCTGCAATGAACCTCCATCAACCCGTAGGGCATTATGGAGCTGGGATGGCCCTGTAGAGTTATCACAAGTTGAGGTAAGAAAGCTGAACTTTATATCACAAGTCAATCTGTCACTGGAGGTAAGCCATCCCAGGAAGAGGGCATGACCTTGAGTGACATGGTTTTCTGCAGCTGAGACAATCCATGAGGTGGATAACACTTGAGAACTGTCTTTATTGGAATGCTGACCTTCTAGAGTAATAATGTCTTTATTCATAAATGAAGATCTTGACAGTGTAGCACAGCAACTGCAACCCCTTGGAAAAATATAAAATCCTAAGCTCTTAATCACTTGGTTCACTGCAATGTACTGCTTTATTAGTAATGGTTCTCCAGAGAAACAGACCTAAGAGGAGTAGATAGGTATATAGATGATAGATAGATATACTATATCTATATAGTACATATACATGTATATACACACATACATACAGAATGAAAGGGAAAGAGATCATAAGAAATTGACTCATGCAATTATGGAGGCTGAGAAGTCCCAAGACCTGCAGTTGGCATGGTGGAAACCCAAGATAGCCAGAAGTGTAGCCAATCTGAGTCCAAAGGTCTGAGAATGAGGAATGCTGATACTGTATATGATGGTCTAAAACCCTGCAGATTCAAGGCCTGGGAAAAGCTAGTGCTTTAGTCTAAGTATGGAGGTCAGAATAGGATCAATGTCCCAACTCAAGTAATCAGGCAAGAGGAGTTTCCTCTTACTCAGCCTTTTTGTTCCATTCAAATCATCAATTGATTGGATTGGGCCCACCCATATGAAAGAGGGCAAGTTGCTTCACTTGGTCTACTGACTCAAATTTTAATCTTATACAGAAACATCCTCACAGATGTTGCCAGAATAATGTTTGTCCAAATATCTGAGCAACCTGTGGCCCAGTTAAGTTGACATATAAAATTAAAAATTACAACTATGCACTTTTCCATGACCCAACAACCCTAGGAGGTTCAAGACATCATGATTGTCCAAGAAATTATATTTATAGACACAGTCCCAGTGTTATTTGAAAGAGCAAACTTCCCAATTTCATTTGTGAAACAGAAAGATAACTTTAAGAATTATTTTCCCCAAGATACTTATGGTATCGTCCCTGCAAACACCATTTTTTAAGGCCTGAACTTTTAGTTATGCCAGCTTGTATTGATCACAGATATCATATTTATAACTTTTTGCACTTCAAAACATGAGGCCCAGTTAAAAGGTTATACATTTCTGGGCTGTTTTCCTAAATGGGGTCACATTTTCACATCCTAGTTACAGCCATTGACCCTCTAATCTCAATCTCAGTCTGACTCATTTAGCTTCAGATTGACCCTCTAAATATCAACCATGGACTAATCCTATAAAATGCATAGATTAATGGCTTTTTACCAACTTTTTCACAAATTTATCTCATGTGCATGTTCATTCCTTCCTCATTGTTTGAAAAAAGACCTCCTACTAAGAAGTCTATTTTGATTAGAGAAGAACAAAATTTATGTTTTTTAATTAACCTGTGATCATAGCCAGTTCCTACACATAATCTCAAACCACCTATCCATTCTCCTCTGCCCATTTCCATCCCAGCATTGTAGAAAACATAGAGTCTAATATGGTTCATTCCAGAATACCTTAAATGGGAGGGGGAAAAATATCACTGAACTCAATATGCCTTTATATCAGTTATTTTCCATGTATGTTATTTCAAACCCTGCAAAAGTGGTGTTATATTAATGGCTTTAGAAATAAGGCAGCTTGGGTGCAGAGAAGGTATATAACTTCCCTGAGGATACTCAGCTAATTAGTAGTGCAATCTCATTCTAAATTTAGATCTCTGTGACAGTAAAGCCTATGTTCTTACTGAGCTCTAATTTCTGTACCTCATTAAGCCTTAAGACTTTTTGGAATGTTAAAACGTAATTGAGTGTATTAGAATGGCCCTAACTGCCAGGGATCTCTTTACTTCCAGGTTATATGTGAATTTCCCTTTCCTAGTAAAAGAATATGGACCATTTTCCTACAGTGGATAAATGGGGAATTCCGAAATCTAAGACAGAATACAAATATCAAATGAAAATAGATGCCATTTAAAGGAGCCATCAATTTTCATTATTCACTGATTCTGTATCTGCCAATTTGCCTACTTGCTAAAATTATTTGCTAAATCAATATTCATACACCTTTCTCGTCATTTATAGACATGCACATTCAAAGCAATGAAAAATGTGAGTTGCCAGTGGCACATTCTCATCTGAGGTCCAATAAATCAACCCTCTGTTGTCTTCTTTTAGCTTGCATACTGTAAACAAATGTCATATTCCCAATCTAATTAGTGCCATGTTTTTCACATTTTTGTGCTTTTTTTTTTTGAGTGATTTTGCTGTTTAACATGGCCCCCAAGTGTAATGCAAAAGTGATATCCAGTGATCCTTAACACAAGAAGGCTTTGATGTATCTTATGGAAAAAAAAAATATGCATTAGATGAGTTTCACTCAGGTATGATTACACAGCTGTTGGCCATGAGTTCAATGCTAATGAATCAACAATATAAAATAAGGCATTTAAAAAGAAATACCCATTAAACAAGATTATATATTAATCAGTTGGAGAAAATGTTGTGACTAGCAGCCCTCAGGAACCTAACTTTATAGCTCCTTTAGGAGCAGTCATCAGTGTTTACTAATAAAATGTTTCTGTTGTATTATAGAATTTATATAACTACCATTAATAATATGTTCTTTCAATAAGCTGCCAAATAAAATATTTTATTTCTAGGCCATATATAGGAATAAGAGATGGTATAGAAAATTGTAGTTAGCAGCATTATCAGGGAAGACAGGTAGTGGCAGAGCTATCTATTTATGAACTCACCTGCCACAGACTCTATGACACTGGCTGAGAATATATAGGCTGAGTTATTAGATTCCCCATATTATAACAATTTCCACAATCTTCTGTAATGGCTGACTAATTAAAAGCTAAGTAACTTTTCTATGTACTTGAAACCACCAGCATTTTCCACAGAACTAGAGCAAAGAATCCTAAAATTTGTATGGAGGCACAAAAGACCCCGAATAGCCAAAGCATTCTTGAAAAAGAAAAGCAAGGTTGGAGGCATCACAATTCCAGACTTCAAGCTGTATTACAAAGCTATAATCATCAAGACAGTATGGTACTGGCACAAAAACAGATACATAGACCAATAGAACTGAATAGAAAACCATGAAATTGATCCACAATTATATGTTCAACTAATCCTCAACAAAGTAGAAAAAATATCCAATGGAAAAAAAAAAAACAGTTCTCTTGAACAAAAGGTGTTGAGAAAACTGGACAGCAACATGCAGAAGAATGAGACTGGATCACTTTCTTACATCATCCATAAAAATAAATTCAAAATGGATGAAAGACCTAAAGTGAGACAGGAAATAATAAAAATCCTAGAGGAAAACACAGGCAGTAACCTCTTTGATCCTGGTCACAGCAACTTCTTACTAGGCACATCTCCAGAGGCAAGGGAAACAAAAGGAAAAATGAACGTCCTTAAAATAAAGAGTTTCTGCACTGTGAAGGAAATAGTCAACAAAACCGAAAGACAACCTACAGAATGGGAGAATATATTTGCAAATGACAATTTGGTAAAGGGTTAGCATATAAAATCTATAAAGCCTATACCTTCATATTATTCTGAAGGGTTTTAACAGGTGGGATGAGTAGGCAGGGGTATAGGTATTTTGTATCTAAGAGTTTTATATCTAGGGGTCCTGGCTTCACTGTCAGCCAAGCTGCTTGCTATCAACCCCAATAGAGAAGGTAGAACTAAAAGTGTTCTGAAAAGTTAAAAGCAACTCACAACTGTACTTAGAAAGCTAGAGCTATTCTCATTCCTACAAATATCTCCTTTCTGATCTATTGCTCAGCATTTCCCTTCCCAGCTTCCTTCACCCCATTTAGGCTAGAGCTGTAATAAGTAAGATTTGAAAGCACAAATGTGAAGGAGCAAAGCTCTCAGTATGGTGGAATTTAATAATGCAGCAAGTCCTTTTTGAATAGGAAATAACTCTTAAAAGATTTCTTTTCATGTAATTCCAGGCTCAGTTCAGTGAGATCCTCTTGTAATCTCTTGAATTTATGGCTTGCTAGGCTTGTGCTATTTGGGTTCCCACAGCATGGCTGGGATCATTCAGTCCTCCATGTCCCCACAAAGTATATATGGCCAATAGATAGCCTGAAGAACAGAGAGAATAATTATAACAACAACAACAATGATAAACTCTTATTTACTTAGTGCCTATATTTTATTTTATTTTATTTTTTTCTTAGTGCCTATATTTTAGTAGCTAAATTTATTCAGTATTTTGGGCCAGATTCTAATTACATATATTATCCCATTTAGTTGTATATCATCATTAGAAACCTACTATTACCTTTCTTTTACAGATGAGGAAACTGAGGCTTACAATGGTTTAACAATTTGCTCATTTTCTTACAGTGGGAAATGGTGGAGCAATGATTGAAGCAAAACCAGAATTAAAGACATATTCTGTGCCCTCCCTTGAATAGGAGCAAAAGGAGCATCCTACATTGGTGTTTGGCAGAAGAAAACCTTATTTTTATTACACATTTTCAGTCAGATAGGGGTTACTTACAGTTACTGTGGAAAGGAACTGCACTGGGCTTCTGTTACACATGTCACCTCTGAGTAAATAACAAACCAGATTCTATCCAGATGCTACATTTTATTATAAGAATAATAGGGAATTAAAAAAAAATAGCCTATGGTTTGATGGATGGGAAGGACATACTGCCAGGTATCCTCTGGGAGTACAAAAATTGGTTTTTCTTGATAACATTTACCAGGAACAAATCCTAATGTTAAACATGACCATGGAATATTGTAAGGCTAAGCATTCATTTCTTCACATCCCTGTAGCATTTTTGGCATATCCCCACTGAAATATATCAAACCATGTTTCACTGAACTAATAAATAAAGGATGAATAAGATCTATCCAGGTCATCTGTAAGAAAGGCCTACTGGCTGAGGGCCCAAAGAACCATAGCTCAACAGGCAATTCCTGCATGAGAAAGGAACCTAAATCAAACATGTTTAAAGCTCCCTGTGATTAAAATAGTTTACCCTTCTATAAATGCTTTGGTCTAGAAATAAGCCAACCCTGGAGATACATATATATCTCCAGGGTGTTTTGCTAGAATCCCATTCCTCTTGTCCTGAGGAATAGCTGAGATAATCCTACCTTTGCTTTGCCTCTGTAATAAACACTTTCCATACTGTCAAAATAAGAGTAAGCATCATACACTGGACACCTGCTTTGTGCCAGATCCTTTTCATACCCAAATCCTCACAATACTCCTTCATTAACCCTACTTTTCAGATCAAGAAACTGAGGCATATAACCTTACAGTGGAAATCATTTTGCAATTTATACATGTATCGAATCATCACATGTATACCTTAAACTTACACAATGTCATATTCCAATTTCATCTTAACAAGTTGGGGAAGAATTAAAAATCACTTGAAACATCAAAAATACCTGAGGCACAAAAATAATTATCTTAGTAACATTTTGCATAACACTGCCAGTTATTTTCGACATCTGGTGATGTACGTGTGTATCACTTAGGAATATTGTTTTTCTGCAGGGAATTTTTTTAAGTATGGCAATGGTTCTTAAGCTTTGAAATATGCATGACTATGTGTATATATGTCTAGATGAATATATGTCTATATATGTCTATATGAGTGTGTGTGTCTGTGTGTGTGTGTGTGTGTGTGTAGCTTACAAATATTTTTTAAAAATATACACTTGTAGGTTCCTTGACCAATACATCCTGGGGTAAGAAAGAAGTAGGGAATTATGAGTATTTTGAAAACAACAACAAATAGCACATAGTAATGCTGACCCAGAGCAGAGATGAAATTTTCTATACTCTGCCATAACATCTCTAACTGAATAGATGGGTAGATTTTCTTTTTTGGAGACCAAATTATAGGTAGTCAGAAAAGGTGGCTGTAAGAGATGTGGTAAGTATTTTGGGGTAGACTCTAACTGAAAATTCAGTGACAGGTTAGATCACTAAACACTACATGCAGGGAGCATGGATTGAATGATTACCTAAAGGTAGGATCCTTAGGCCACCATATAGCGTGAGGGTTGTGCACTCTTTAGATGAGAAAATAAAACTGGATCACTTTGGAGGACCTGAGGATTGTCCCCACAGCTCACTGGTAGACCCTTAATTCTAAGTAGAGACTGATGCAAAATTCTAGCCGTAGACTCTTAACCTCAAAAATCTACCTTATAAACGTTAACCAAATCACAAGAGAAACCTGGCTGAAGAGGGTAAACTCAACTATACTTGTTCATCTTCCTAGCAAAGAGCCCAGTGGTTCATACCTTGTTCTATGGTCTGTTAGTGAATCTCACAAATGATTTTACATAAATGTTCACAGCTTCTGATGTTTAAAGGAAGTCATAAAAGTACACTAATGCAAATTGTTTCCTTCAACAAACTACTTTTTCTATCTTTAAAATGTTTTTACTTAGAGGTATGTAGCCGAAGGGAAATCCCTAGATCCTTGTCTAGATGCTTCCCACAGGGACAGAGTTTCTGTATCTAGCTGTCCCTTTATTCCTATCTCTTTAAACTACTTACTAGACAGGAATAGGAAGGTTAGACCAGCATCTTCACAGGAATTCAGCCAGCCTTGTATCTGAGAAATCCAACAGCTCTTTAACGTGCTCAGAAGCTTACATGATCTTTTCCATATCTCATCCATTGTCCTCCCTCAGAATTCACATACCATTACTGAGTGTCTGCTGTGCTGAAATTTCTAACAAAAATTATATAATTTAATTTTCACAACAATAAAGTACCTATTATTATTCCCATATATTATAAGAAAACATATTTGAAGTTAAAATGCCTTGCCCTAAGTACAATGCTCATTTGAGGCAGAAACAAGAATTCAAAACAGGCTATTGGTCATTGCCTTCCACCTTAAAAATTATTTCTCTTCCCCACTCTATCTGAATTTCTGATGTTAGGGGTTTATCCTCACAAGAACACAATTACTCAGTATTTCTGCTGAGAAATGTGGAAAGATATCAACAAGAAAAACAGGCATTTTATTAAAATGGTTAGGAAAAGGCTTTCTCCCTGAGTTTTGGGGCACTCCAGAAAGAGTCTGGAGTTCTTTAAGGCCTGAAGCTCTCAGGTTTGTGTTCATCAATATGAGCCTTACTTCTCATTCCCCATGACTGATGAGTGGAAGGAGTGTATAAAAATCACCATATATGAATGGCTAGAAGGGATTTAAAAATAATCCAAAGAAAATTGAAGCCCAGAGATATATGTGACATGCCTTCTAGGAAACAAGGTTAATGTAGACTAAGTAAAGGATATTATCAGTGAACTTATTTTTCAGTCAAAATCCATCATCTCAGCCTGTTTGGATATCTTCTGTTCCTTCTTTCTTCATCATAAGGGTACCAGGGGAAATAGAGAGTGAAGTCAATTCTATTATAATTTCTAGTAATTGAAATTTTATCATAGACGAAATGTTCCTGTCACAAGTGTGTCTATTAGTGTATGGTCGATTGATTCTGGCCATACCTGTTATTTCATCTTAAGTATAAATAACATATGATATCCTTTTCATATGTTCTTGGGGGGAATCCAGATATATTGAGAAGTTACAATGAGAGAATGCTCTGATTTTCTAAGTTTAAATGAATTAAAAGCAGAGATATATTTGGGGCTTAGAAAGATAGGCTTAAAATTTCTACATACCAAGCTATTTCAAGAAGAAACAACTTGAAGTCATCCAGAGTTTAGCCCGATTAAAGGAGAACTTCCTTCCCCTTTAATAACTGCCAAATGTGTGACACTCAATGATATTAAAAATTTAAAAGAACTTTCACTTAAAGTAGTCCATTATTTATGGTTATCTAGTATCTAGTGTTATTTTAGGCATTATGAATATATTATCAATTTTAAAAATATGTATTTCTCCCTCATGCTTATTAGAGCAAAATTGTTAATTAAGGATCTACAAAGTTTTGTAGTTGGTGGGCCAAATTCTTGCGAACACACTTGTTGGCAAAGAACAAAAGTCTTTCTTAGGCTTTGCCAGGGACAACTCCATCACAATTTGTCTAGTTTTAAAGATCCTGGTTAAGAGTGAGTGAAATACACTACAGTGAAAACAAAGTGTATCTACATGCAACTACAAGGATGAACTCTAGTTATATGGTACTATGTGAAAACAGCAGGCTTAGGAACTATATAGGGCATTGTGCTCTTTTCATGAAGTTCAAGATTAAAAAAATTAATATGATTTTATTTAGAATATATATATGTATGAACTATTTTGAAATAAGCATAGAAATAACAAAATCAAGCATGGTAGGGAGAGAACAGAAAGAGAGCAACATATAGATCTATTTAGGGTATTGTCAATATTTTTGTTAGATTGGGGAATAAGTTCACTGTGTTGAGTATATGATTGAAGATAAACCAGTGAATAAAAAGAAAAATATCATGGACAAGGAAACATGATGAGAATGTCATAAACTGAAGATTATGTTTTATTTAATATTGTTTACTTGAGGTCTATTTAGAAATGAGAGTAGAGAAGGAGAGAAGAAAAGGTAAAGAGAGAGAAAAGGTATTGAGAACAGTGAGAATGGGGCAATAAGTTGAGATGTTGGACAGAAAAAGGATTCTCAGTAGGAAAGAATGAGAGTTGCAAAATTTTATTTCACTAACATTACATTCAATATCTGGCCATTGTTAAGCAACTCCAATCATCTCACCCTGCCTCTCTTTGACCTTTTCTCATTCAATAAATATTTATTAAGCACCTACTTATTTCCAGACAGCATGTTGGAGATATTTCCTACTTTTATGGAGATGGCAGATCATCTGTGGCAAAAAAAAAAAAAAAAGATACTAAACAAATACTTATGAACATTTAATTACATAAAATAGCTAGGTGTGAGTAGAAGACAGCAAAAATCATAAATAACTGACTATTGATTGTACCTTTAGAGGAATTCACAGGGTATTTCTATTTCATATTATTTCTTTTAGAAATATTTCACATACAATTTCTTTGTATAAAATTTGGAAATTTTTTTAAAAAGAGGGAAAAGTATAAGTACTCCAAATTCCACTATTCTGAGATAAACACTATTAGAATTTTGATGTATTTTCTCCCAATCTTTGCTTTGTTCTATGGATATGTGTTACAAAATTGTGAACATAGTGTATATTCAGTTTTGTGTCCTAAAGGCAAAAGACCCTATAATATACATTGAATTGACCCATATCCCTGATACATGTTGGCAATGCCTTTAGCTGCAAGCACTGAGGATGGAGCACACTGATCCATCTTCATTCCCATGTCCTCAGAACTCCTGGAAGATTTTAATGTTCTCCTGTTGGTTAGCCAGAGCACTATGACAGGCAGAATTTTATTCAAAAAAAGAATGATTTCTAAAACTTTTAAGATCAAGGCCTTGCCCAGTGTCCTTCCAAATTTTTCCCTCAACTGTACTACCACAAAGTTCCATATCTCATAAAGACTTTACCTAGCCAGAGGGGAGAGAAGGTCTGAAATGGATAAAATAAGTAAAGGAGAATAGGAGGTACAGGTTTCCAGTTATGGAATAAATAAGTCATGGGCATGAAAAGTAGAGCATATAGTCCGTGGTATTGTAATGGCATTGTATAATGACAGATGGTAACTACACTTTTGGTGAGCATAGTATAATATATAGAACTGTTGAATCACTATACTGTACACCTAAAACTAATTTAACATTGTGTCCCAACTATACTTCAGTAAAAAAGATTATATCTAGAGAGCCTGAATGGAAAAGTCCTTGTGTTTATTTTGAATTTGAAAGGACTGTACATGACTTATTATTAGATTGTTCCTCTATTGCACATATCAGATTGACTCCTGGCGAAACACTAAATGGATGATATCTAGTTGTCTTAGTCTGCATGAGCTGTTATTAAAAATACTGTAAACTGTGTGGCTTCTAAACAAAAGAGACCTATTTCTCACAGTTCTGAAGGCTGGGATGTCCAAGATCAAGTTGCTTGCAGATTGGGTGTCTGGTGAAAGCCCACTTTCTGGCTCATAGATAACCATCCTTCTGCTGTGTGCTCACAAAATGGAAGGGGGGATATATAAGGAATTCTCTGGGTCTCCTTAAAAAGGGTACTAATCCTTTTCATGAGAACTCCATCCTGTGGGTCTAATAACCTTCCATAAAACTGGGCATTAGGACTAAACATATGAATTCAAAAAAAGCATTCATTCAGTCTATAGCACCAGTCAACCAGAACCAAGAAAAGAGGCTATGCTCAGGGAGAAAACTGGCTTCAACTCTCTGTAGGAGAGTCAGGGTAGGGATAACATCAAAAGGTTTTGTCTTGTTTTATCTTCCAAGTTGATATTCAGCTCAGCCCTTTTTTGACCAAGCTTCAATGACATACTAGCACTAACTCAGATCAACCCACAAGAGCCAATTGTGTCTTTGTCTCTCAACTCTGAATTCAGTGACGTTATGTAGTAACTTGAAATCAACCCTGATGAGAGTACTGTGCCAAAAACTGGGCTAACACTCTAAGCTATTTTTGCCTTTTCCAATTAGTTGTTATACTAGCATACAACTTCCCAGTTTCACTTCCTTTCATTCATCAGTAGAAGCCATGGGTTCTTTACCTGTTCAATGCAAAGCTTTGCTATTACCAAACCCAGGTTCAGTGATGTTGGGCATGCAGATTCATCTTCTAAGAATAAAATGGCGGATCACTATTCACAATATGTGTGTCTAAAGATACTCCAATGCTCAATCTAATCATCTGAAAAATATCTTGCTCTGCATATAATTCTTTTTTAAATTTTTTCTCTGTAATATTTTCCTTCCAAAAATCAGAATTTTCTCAGTTTCCATTTCTTTCCTCAGAGAGTAAATGCATGAGGTAGTTTCATGGCTTGACAGTTGTATGGAGGTGGGAGTGGGAAGAATCACAGTACTTTATGCCCTAAGATTCAAGCCTAATATGAATAAGCATTTTAAATATTGTTTTAGGAAATAGATGTATTGACTTAAAAATTCTTCTTTTCACTGATTTGGAAGCTATCAAGGGTATGATAAAGAGTTCTTTTGTTTAATAGAGGGTATTGAATTCCACATAGGAAGGTGGAATTCAATACAAAAACCCAAAATGTGAAAGGACTATTATATTTTTAAATTCAAGAAGCTTACCTATGCATCATTTTGCACACACACACACACACACACACACACATGCACACACAATTTTAAGGCATAGTATTGCTTAGTATTCATGGCTGATGTAGGTACATAGACTTCTTTCTTTGGCAAGATAATTGGGGATTAAATGTGTTGTATGTGAAAATACATATATATGTGTGTGTGTATGTATGTTATGTTTTTGTATGATTGTGTGTGTGTGTTTGTAACATATAGTTTTGTTTCTGTTACTGTGATTTTATCCAAAAATTTCAATCAGAACTGAATTTCCCACTTGGTTTTTGTCAAGGCAAAAGAGACAAAGTGAAATAGTGTTCTATTTTTTTTTTTCTGCCTGAATACTTTATTTCAAGCACTGGCAATGTTGCAGCTTCTTTTTTCCTCCATAGGGTCTGTGTGGGGAAAAAAGAAAAAAAAAATTACCTTTTGACTGATACGGAGGCAGGGATTGACTTACAACTGGAAACAGGCAAGTGCAGAAACCCACATGGCTGTGAGACAACAATAAAAAGGCCACTAATGATCAGGTATTGACGCAGGCAGGATCCCTGAGCTGAGCAAACATGACTTCAAAGAATGCTTTAAAGGCCAAATTAAATAAAAATTAGTAAAGGATACTAGAGTAGTAGTTTCTGGTTCAAAATGAACCCGGCATACTCTATGCCAAGAGCATTCTTTCTGGCTTTGGCACTTTGGGTTTTTAGAGGTAGAATCTTTACAGTTCTTGAGAAAGTTCACATTTGAAATGCATCATCTCTATGGTTTGTACTCTTTTCAAAGATAGGAGGTAATGCTGCTTACAGTAACAAAGCTTTGGTAACTGTTGTCTTGGTGTGGCTCTTAGGCAGCAATAGAAACCTTCACTGTGACAACTATACTAATGATTACATGTTGGAGGCATTCTACTTCATTAGAGCAAATTTTATTAGCATATAGAATATCCAGAAAGATGAAAAACCTGTAGAAAAGGAGAAATCAAAGAGTATGAGGCTTGATGTTAATACTTTACAAAATTTGACTAAGTAGGTGGGATTTTTTTATTTCTCAACTAAAAAAAATAAAAAGCAACTTTCCTAATATTGTAAATAATACCAAAAAGTTTCTTTCAAGGAAGAGTAAGGGAAGAAGAAAGAAAAAGGAAAATTAACACAATCTTCCCATTGGCTATTCCCTCCTGATTTTTCCAGTTTCTGTGAAAGGACCTTTTTTTTTCCTAATGGTGGACTCGGGAATTTGTATTTATTTTATTTATTTATTCATGAGAGACAGACAGAGAGAGACAGGCAAGAGAGGCAGAGACACAGGCAGAGGGAGAAGCAGGGAGCTGGACATGGAACTTGATCCAGGGTCTCCAGGATCAGGCCCTGGGCTGAAGATAGCGCTGAACCGCTGAGCCACCCAGGGTGCCCTGTGAAAGGACCTTTTTGATGTCTACTTTCCCTCATTCTCCATATCAGGAAAAAAGTGTTGTTGCATATACTTAAATAATATTGTCATATAATTTCAGTCACATTCTAAGTAGATAGCTTCTATAGAAGAAGGACTATCTTAGGTCAAAACTTTCCTTTTTTTTTAATTTTATTTTTTTTTAAATTTATGATAGTCAGAGAGAGAGAGAGAGAGAGAGAGATGCAGAGACATAGGCAGAGGGAGAAGCAGGCTCCATGCACCGGAGCCCAAGGTGGGATTCGATCCCGGGTCTCCAGGATCGCGCCCTGGGGGGAAGGCAGGCGCCAAACCGCTGAGCCACCCAGGGATCCCAGGTCAAAACTTTCTTAATTAAACATTACAGCTTGTTCCATAACTAGCAAAGAAGTGTCAATACATGATTACTACCTAAATGGTACACTTTTCTCAGTAATTTACCTTCTCTCTCCAAAACACCAAGATCAAGTTGATAATTTCAGAACAGCTTTGGCTGTGTCACTTTACCTCTGAAATTCTGAATAGTTATTTACTATCCTTAGAAGTGATTACTAACATCTGGGGAGTCTGATCAGTTTGAGAATATGAGCAAAACCATAAATTTTCTCACCAGAAAAAGTTATCAAATTAGTATTCAACATCATTATCACCATGAATGATGCCATCTTCCCTGGCATCATCATTACTACATGAGCATTAAGTGTCATGATTGTTTACACATTTGGTACTACAGAAACCTAATAAGGTGAATGTCTTCCATTTTACATAAAAGAAAACCTAAACCCTCAAAAGAAAAACATCAAGTTGGAAGTCATAAAACTAGACATATAAGGTAATCACAATTTTAAACCATGTCTATGTGAGAGGTGATATTACTTTTTTTTTTCTTTAGGGAGGAAAGGCAGTTTTATAATATAATCATTATATCAGTCAAGCATTTGTTAATTATATTAATAGCATGTATTTATAAATATTGCAATTTATATTACAATTTACATATAATTTATATGTAGTAATTTACATATAATTTATAATTATATATTAAAATAAGGCCCAATATCAAAGCTTATTGTCTGTAATGAGACATGATATTAAAAATAAGTATATAGCCAGGAATTATAAATATGATGCTAACTATCATTATCTACAATTGTAAATCTTATTTTTGTTTTTTAAAGATTTTATTTATATATTCATGAGAGACACAGAGAAAGAGAGAGAGGAGGCAGAGACATAGGCAGAGGGAGAAGCAGGCTCCTCACAAGGAGTGTGATGTAGGGCTCGATCCCCAGACCCTAGGATCATGCCCTGAGCCAAAGGCAGACACTCAACCGCTGAGTCACCCAGGTGGCCCTTGGTTTTTCTTTTATTGAAGTATATTTGGGACACAATGTTACATTAGTTTCAAGTGCACAACACCATGATTCCACAAATCTATACATTATGCTATGCTCATAGTATAGCTACCATCTGTTGCCATACAACACTATTACAATACCATTAGCTATATTCTCTATCCTGTAATTTATTCATTCTATGACTGGAAGCTTTACTTCCCACTCTTCTTCTCCTATTTTGCCTACCAACTCACTCCCCTGCCCTCTGGCAAATATTAGTTTCTTCTCCATTATCAAGGGTTTGTTTCTAGTTTTTGTTTGTTTGTTTTGTTTAGATTTCACATATAAGTGGAATCATATGGTATTTGTCTTCTATGTCTGACTTATTTCACTTCGTATAATATCCTCTAAGTCTATCCATGTTATTACAAATGGCAGGACCACATCCTTTATTATGCCTGAGTAATATTCCTCTGTGTCTGTGTGCATGCATGTGCATGTACACCACATCTTTTTTATCCATTCTTTTATCCATGGACACTTGGGTTGCTTCCATGTCTTGGTCATTGTAAATAATGCTGCAATAAACATAAGGGTGCATATATTTTTTCAAATGAGATGGTTTTTTTTTTTGTTTTTTTGTTTTTTTTTACTTTGGGTAAATGTCTCAGTAGTGGAATTACTGGATCATATTGTATTTCTGTTTCTAATCTTTTAGGAAACTCCACACTGTTTTCCAGCATTTTCTAGTGGCTGCACCAATTTACATTCCCACCAACAGTGCATGAAGGTTTCCTTTTTCTCTGCATCCTTGCCAACACTTGTTATCTCTTGTCTTTTTGATTGTAGCCATCCTGACAGGTATAACGTGGTATCTCATCATGGTTTTGATTTTCATCTCCCTGATGATTCGTGTTGTTGAGCATTATTTCATGTGTCTGTTGGCCATCTGTATGCCTTCTTAGAGAAATATCAGTTTGGGTCCCCTACCCACTTATAATTGGATTATTTGGTGCTTTCTTCCTTTTCTGCTGTTGATCTGTGTAGGTTCTTTACATATTTTAGGTATTAACTCCTCGTCAGATGTATCATTGGCAAATATTTTCACCCATTCAGTAGCTTTCCATGTTGCTTTGTTGACAGTTTCCTTTGCTGTGTAAAATCTTTCTATTTTTGTTTAGTCCCAATAGTTTATTTTTGTTTTTGTTTCCCTTGCCTGACAAGTTATACCTAGAAAAATGTTGCTGAGGCAATGTCAAAGAGATTACTGCCTATGTTTTCTTCTAGGAATCTTATGGTTTCACCTCTCACATTTAGGTCTTTAACCCACTTTAAGTTTCTTTTTATGTATGGTATAAGAAAGTGGTCCAGTTTCATTCTTTTGCGTGTAGCTATCCAGTTTGTCCAGTGCCATTTGTGAAGAGACTATCTTTCTCCCCTGTGTATCCTTGCCTACTTTGCCATAGATTAATTGGCCATATAATTGTCTAGACTCTATTCTGTTTCATTGATCTATGTGTCTGTTTCTGTGTCAGTACCATACTGTTTTGATTACTATAGTTTTGTAGTACACCTTGAAGTCTGGGATTATGGCCCCTCCAGCATCATTCTTCTTTCTCAAGATTTGATTTTTCAGGGTCTTTTGTAGTTCCATTCAAATTTCAAGATTATTTGTTCAAGCTCTGTAAAAAAAATGCTACTGATATTTTGATAAAAGTTCAATTTGTAGATTGCTTTGGGTAGTATGGACATTTAATTTAATTTAATTATTTTATTTAATTTAATTTTAGATTTTATTTATTTATTCATAAAGACACAGACACACAGAGAGAGAGAGAGAGGCAGAGACACAGGCAGAGGGAGAAGCAGGCTCTATGCAGAGAGCCTGATGCAGGACTCTATCCAGGGTGTCCAGGATCATGCCCTGGGCTGCAGGCAGCGCTAAACTGCTGCGCCACCGGGGCTGCCTAGTATGGACATTTTAACAATACTAGTTTTTACAGTCCATGAGCATGGGATGTATTTTAATTTGCTTATGTCATCTTCAATTTCTTTCATTAATATTTTATGGTTTTCAGAGTAGAGGCCTTTTAATTCTTGGCTTAAGTTTATTTTTAAGTATTTGATTCTTTTTTGTTACAATTGTAAATGAAATTGTTTTCTTAATTTTTCTTTATACCACTTCATTATTAGTATATAGAAACACAAATGATTTCTGTGTAAAAATTTTATATTCTATAAATATAGTTAATTTATTACTTCAAATATTTTTTTGGTGGAGTCTTTAGGATTTTCTATATGCAGTATTACATCATCTGCAAATAGTGAGAGTTTAACTTCTTCCTTGCCAACTCAGATGCCTTTTATTTATTTTTCCTATCTGATTGCTGTGACTAAGACTACCAGCATATGTTGAATAAAAGCTGAGGATAGTGGACATCCTTAATAAGTTACTGATTGTAGAGGAAAGGCTCTCAATTTTTTTTATCATTGAGTATGATGTTAGCTGTGAGTTTTCCATCTGAGGCCTTTATTATGTTGAATTATGTTCCCTCTAAACCCATTATGTTGACAGTTTTTAACATGAATGGGTGTTGAATTTTGTCAAATGCTTTTTTTCTGCATCAATTGATATTACCATATGATTTTTATCCTTGGTTTTGTTGATGTGGCTTATCACATTGATTGATTTTGCAAATATTGAACCATCCTTGCATCCTGGGAATAAACTCCTCTTGATCATGGTAAGTGATTGCTTTAATGTATTGTTGAATGCAGTTTGCTAATATTTTGCATTTATGTTCATTGAATATATTGGCTTGTAGTTGTTTTTTTTTTTTTTTATAATGTCTCAGGCTGGTTTTGATATTAGGGTAATGCTGTCTTTATAGAATGTATTTGGAGCTTTTCTTCTTCTTCTATTTTTTGACATTGTTTGAGGAAAATGGGTATTAACTCTTTAAATATTTGTTAGAATTCATTTGTAGATCCTCTGGTCCCAGATTTTTTGATTACCAGTCTAATTTTGTTACTTGTAATTTGTTCAGATTTTCTTTTTCTTCCTGATTGAGTTTAAACTTTTTCATTTTATACATTTCTTCTAGGTTATTCAATTTATTGGCATATAATAATTTTTCATGGTATTCTCTAATAGTCCTTTGTATTCCTGTGGTGTTGGTTGTTACTAATCTTTTGCTTCTGATTTTATTTGTCCTCTATTTTTTTCTTGATAAATCTAGCTAAAGGTTTATCAATTTTGTTTATCTTTTGGAAGAACCAGTTCTTGGTTTCATTGATCTTTCCTATTTTTCTTTAGTCTCTATTTCATTTATTTCTGATCTTTATTATTTCATTCCTCCTACTCATCTCGGGTTTTGTTTGTTCTTTTTCCAGTTCCTTTGATTGTCAGGTTATATTGTTTACTTGAGCTTTTTCTTATTTCTTAAAGTAGGTCTGTATTACTAAAAATGTCCCTGTTATAACTGTTTTTGCTATGTTCCAAAAATTTTGGACTGTTGTGTTTTCATTTTCATCTCAATGCATTTTTTATTTCATCGTTGATTTCTTTGGTGATCTTCTGGTTGTTTAGTATCATGTTTATCCTCCATGTGTTTGTGTTATTTCTTTTTTTTTTTTCCCTGTAATTTTCTGTAGTTTCATATTGTGGTCAGAAAAGATGCTTCATATGATTTCAATCTCCTTAAATTCATTGAAACTTATTTGTGTTTTCATGTCGTCAATCATGGAGAGGACTTGAATATCTATGAGCACTTGAAAAGAATGTGTGTTCTTTTGGTTTTGGATGGAAAGTTATTTATTTAACTGTAAGTTCATCTATTCTAGTATATATACTGCCAAAGCAAACACTATTTTCATCTGTTTTAATGTGTTTTCAAATACTCTGTTTCCTGGGGCACCTGGATGGCTTAATTGGTGAAGCATCCTACTCTTGATCTCAGCTCAAGTCTTGATCTCAGGTTCATGAATTTAAGCCCCATGAAACATGCTGGTTCTTTATTGATTTTCTGCCTGAAATATCTATCCATTGATTTTAGTGTTGTATTAAAGTCTCCTAATATTATTATATTATTTTAATTTCTCCTTTTATGTCTGTTAATATTTGCTTTTTGTATTTGGATGCTCTTATGCTGGGTTCATAGGTATTTGTAATTATTATATCCTCTTGTTGGGCTGACCCTTATTTATCATTAAGGAAAGGCCTATTTTGTCTTCTGCTGCAGTTTTGTTTTAAAAACTATCTTGCTCATAGGTTATGTGTTTTTGTTTTTGTTTTTGTTTTCTGGCTTTTAGACTACACCATGCCACTTTCTGTGGCCTGCAAATTTTCTACTGAAAAATCAGCCTTATGGGTTTCCTTTGTATGTAACTTTTTGCCTCTTTCTTACTGCTTTAAAAACTCTCTCATTATCTTTAAACTTTGATACCTGAATTGTTGTGTCTTTGCAGACATCTTTGCATTCATCTTGTTTTGGAACTCTCTGTGATTCTTAAATTTAAATGTTGATTTCCTTCTTCAGGTTAAGGAAGTTTTCAGGTATAATTTCTTCAAATAAGTTTCTATCCTTTTCTCTCTCTCTTCTCCATCTGGGATCCCCTATAATGTTTATGTTATTCACCTGATGCTGTCCAACAGATCCCTTAACCTATGTACATTTTTAAAAATTATTTTTTTCTTTTCATTCTTTAGCTTGGGTGCTTTCCATTACCCTGCTTGCAGATTGCTGATGCATTCTTCTGCATCCACTAATCTGTTGATTTTTTCTAGTGTATTTTTTTCATTTCCAGGGCTAGGAGTCCTAGGGCACTTGGTGCTAGGGTTGCCCTAGTAGAATGACTGGACCTGCACTCGAGATGAGCCAGGGCAGTCCCAGGGCTCTCCATGCAGAGATAATCTTAGAAGGACAGCTAAAGTTGACATGAGTTCAAACTAGAGTGTTTCAGGTCTCTTCATGCAGAAGGTGCCCTGACAGGGCAGCTGTAGCTCAAATGGGCATAGTTTGTGGCAGTACCAGGACTAAGCGCTAATATTTGTAATCAGTATGTCCAATATAAATGGCATCCATAGATTTTGCATTATAATATAAACCTTACAACAAACTCTAATAAATCATTTATTTAAAGTCTAAACTTGTTAATTATCCAATGATTGTTGCTTAGCCCTGTACCAACCCTTCTACTCTGCTCTGAATAACTGGGACTAAGGTATTGAAAACTACATTTCCCAGACTCTTTTTAACTAGCTTCTTGGTTAAGTTCTGCCCATTGAAAGCTCTATTGGGAGATTAAAAGGGAAAAGAAAGGGAGAAATCCTTTGTTCTTGACACCTACAGTCATTTTCTATTACAGCAGGAGGGACAAGGTGACTATACATTCCAGAGATGATGAGCTCATCAGCAGCATTTTAGTAATTCTTGCAGGTACAGAGCAATAACACCTCCCAAAATGCAGATCTATGGGCAACAGCCCAGACATGGACCATGTCACTTGATCTAGATATGACACACAGAGAAATTCTTTTCCTCCTAACATTTTATCATTTTGCATCTCCAATCCTTCCAACATATTTGTGAACTATTATTAATATAAACGAATCCCTCTTTGTAATAGCCAATATGTAAGTGTTTTCCTGATTGAATCCAAACTGAAACAATAATGATCCCAGATCACTGGTTATGAAATATTGGAAAATGGGATAGTTATATCATCTAGTTGATTTGTATGTAGAGGTAACCTCATTGACATTGCTAAGTGATTTTTTGATAATCTATGGAAAGTAGTGGCATTCCAAGTATTTAAGTTATCAGCAGTGGTGGCTTGAAATAAAGCACATTTTATAAGTAAGAGGGTAGACCTTAAGTGTTCTGACCACACACACACACATACACACACACACATAACTATATGAGGTGATACATGTGTGCATTAATTTGATTATGGTAATGATTTCATAGTGTGTATGTATATCAAACTATAATGTCATATATCTTAAATGCATACACTTTCTCAAGTTTACCTTAATAAAGCTAGACAAATTTTGGAAATAATAAATAAAAGTATTGAGATATTAAGTGCTAATGCACTTGGCCATTATAATAGTAATGATTACCAAAAGAGCCATGTGACTAAAGACTCCACCCCAAGATTGCTAGAACTCATACAGCAATTTGGCAGTGTGGCAGGATACAAAATCAATGCCTGGAAGTCAGTGGAATTTCTATACACTAACAATTAGACTGAAGAAAGAGAGATTAAGGAGTCAATCCCATTTACAATTGTACCCAAAAGCATAAGATACCTAGGAATAAACCTAACCAAAGAGGTAAAGGATCTACACCCTAAAAACTACAGAACACTTCTGAAGGAAATTGAGGAAGACACAAAGAGATGGAAAAATATTCCATGCTCATGGATTGGAAGAATTAATATTGTGAAAATGTCAATGTTACCCAAGGCAATTTACACGCTTAATGCAATCCCAATCAAAATACCATGGACTTTCTTCAGAGAGTTGGAACAAATTATTTTAAGATTTGTGTGGAATCAGAAAAGACCCCGAATAGCCAGGGGAATTTTAAAAAAGAAAACCATAGCTGGGGGCATCACAATGCCAGATTTCAGGTTGTACTACAAAGCTGTGGTCATCAAGACAGTGTGGTACTGGCACAAAAACAGACACATAGATCAATGGAACAGAATGGAGAATCCAGAAGTGGACCCTCAACTTTATGGTCAACTAATATTCGACAAAACAGGAAAGACTATCCACTGGAGAAAGGACAGTCTCTTCACTAAATGGTGCTGGGAAAATTGGACATCCACATGCAGAAGAATGAAACTAGACCATTCTCTTGCACCATACACAAAGATCAACTCAAAATGGATGAAAGATCTAAATGTGAGACAAGATTCCATCAAAATCCTAGAGGAGAACACAGGCAACACCCTTTTTGAACTCAGCCACAGTAACTTCTTGCAAGATACATCCATGAAGGCAAGAGAAACAAAAGCAAAATTGAACTATTGGGACTTCATCAAGATAAGAAGCTTTTGCACAGCAAAAGAAACAGTCAACAAAACTAAAAGACAACCTACAGAATGGGAGAAGATATTTGCAAATGACATATCAGATAAAGGGCTAGTTTCCAAGATCTATAAATAACTTATTAAACTCAACAGCAAAGAAACAAACAATCCAATCATGAAATGGACAAAAGACATGAAGAGAAATCTCACAGAGGAAGACATAGACATGGCCAACAAGCACATGAGAAAATGCTTCACATCACTTGCCATCAGGGAAATACAAATCAAAATCACAATGAGATAGCACTTCCCACCAGTGAGAATGGTGAAAACTAACAAGACAGAAAACAACAAATATTGGAGAGGATGTGGAGAAAGGGGGACCCTCTTTCACTGTTGGTGGGAATGTGAACTGGTGCAACCACTCTGGAAAACTGTGTGGAAGTTCCTCAAAGAGTTAAAAATAGACCTGCCCTACGACCCCACAATTGCACTGCTGGGGATTTACCCCAAAGATACAGATGCAATGAAACGCCGGGACACCTGCACCCCGATGTTTATAGCAGTAATATCCACAATAGCCAAACTGTGAAAGGAGCCTTGGTGTCCATCGACAGATGAATGGATAAGAAGATGTGGTCTATATAAACAGTGGAATATTAGCCATTAGAAATGACAAATACCCACCATTTGCTTCAACGTGGATGGAACTGGAGGGTATTATGCTGAGTGAAATAAGTCAATCGGAGAAGGAAAAACATTATATGGTCTCATTCATTTGGGGAATATAAAAAAAATAGTGAAAGGAAATAAAGGGGAAAGGAGGAAAAATGAGTGGTAAATATCAGAAAGGGAGACAGAACATGAGAGACTCCTAACTCTGGGAAACGAACTAGGGGTGGTGGAAGGGGAGGTGGGCAGAGGGTGGGGGTGACTGGGTAACGGGCACTGAGGGAGGCACTTGATGGGATGAGCACTGGGTGTTATTCTATATGTTGGCAAATTGAACACCAATAAAAAATAAATTTATAAAAAAAAAAAAAGAGCCATGTGACTAACTGGCTTTTTCTTGGCACATTGGAGACATTACAGAAAGAGCAGTCTCATTTTCAACTCAAGACACAGAACTAGTTATAATTTATAATTTGTGAAGGCTCCAAAATAACAATTTTAGAGCCTATCAAACTTGGTTCTTATTTTCAACTATATGTCCTATTATGGTTGAAAATAAGAACCAAATTTGCTGCTGTAACTGAAGTTGAATTGACATCTTTGCCAGGATTCTTATCATTAGTTCAGGGCATTGAATGGTCATGAATGGAACCTGACATTTTTTGGTGGAGACATTTCGTTGCACTTAAATGAAAATGATAACCTTGAATTCTCAATTCCCCTTGAACCTCTCCCTCCAGAGGAATTCATTCCTTTTCTTTCTGAGAATACCATCCTCCTTCTTTTAAAGACCTGTAATTACTCCACCTGAGGCAATTGTCTCTTAAGAGGATGCTAAGTCCCTTCAAAACTACTCCTTATTGTATTTACACTGAACATTAAAGTCGGAACCCATTGTGCTCCATGAAAAAGATAAATTCTGATTCAGAAAAAAAATGGTTCATACACTTAACACTGTAGGGCTTTAGTAAGTTATATTGAAGAAAAATGAATGGTATATATGTGGAAACTACTAAGAACAATAGCCAATGAGGACAGAAGTAATGTTAGATTTGAGCTTTAATGTTGGTAGGGGTTCATGTGCTTACTGGATTATGGGTACAATACATTATTAGACAGTTGGAAGTAGTTCTAACACTTTTCTTGATTGATTGAAAGAAACATAAAGTCAATGGTGATTTATAATTATGAAATTTAGATGCTAGAATTTCCCTCATAGAAGGAAGGAATCTCAAAATTTAAGAAGTCAAAAATACTGGAGTTGATTTTTCATGGAGCAACCTACCCACTCTCCCCCCATTCTCCAGTATGTCTCCTGATAGACCAAAAGACTGTTCATTTTGCTAGGAAATTGAAAAGTGTATTAATGAGAAAAATACTGTATTCTTATAAAGCTTATTTGTGGCTTCTTTCTGTATGCTGCAATGATGGTAGGAGATGATGATGTTGAAATGGGCTTTGTGATTTTGATTGGAATAATGGAATTTTACATGGCAGATCCCATGGCTCCTTGATTAATTGTCTGATATAAGATGAAGGCAATTACTGTAATGTAAAGCAGGACCTAAATAATCATTAATTTTAGTGATATTTTGAGTTGACTAATTTATTATTGTGTAATCTGGAATAAAACAGATCCTACCAAAAAATTACCCTATCTATAATTTTTTTTTTAAATGGATCTGGTGAGTAGACAAAAGACATGAAATACTACAATGGAGTGTCACACCTCTTATCTAGCTCCCCAAACCTAAGTCATATTAGCCTGTACTCCCCCCTTAGTGAAAATAAAGCAGAACCCCTTCCTTACCCCTTGAAGAAGGAACTTAAAGATGAAGCTGTGACACAGCCATAATTATATACTGTAAATCACCCTCAAAAGTCCTTAAAAGGGCCCCATGTTATATGCAGGATATCTGAGCACTGGCCAAAGAGAAATTACCAGATATTTTAAGAATTATTAAATACGAGCTCTTGGTTGACGCTGGTCCTGAAGATCTAAAATGACAATATGCTCCTCTAATCAGAGTGGTAGCTAATGAAGATCTTATTAAAAAAAAAATAGATATTGTCCTAAAACTCATTCTCAGTGGGTCCAGTGGTTCTGAAGATCCACCCTATGATTTTTTTTCCTCCAGTTGCTTAATGCCTGGGTGGAACAAAGACATCCTGAAATTGCTTTATGATTTAACTCTTATTTAGTTGTTCATGTGTTTATGGCTTAGACTCTGAACACAGTACATGTCTGAATGTTATGAACCCGAGGGGAAAAAACAGGCATGTGGAAAGAAGGTAGGGATCCAAAACATCATAGTCCCAAATCTTAATCTTGGCCTGCAGTTATTAGCTAAATTGTTTAGACTCTGGGACTTGACTTCATCCTCTATAAAATGGATTTGCTAATAATTCCTGTCAGGGTTGTGGTGGAGATTGTGTGTGACATTGTAAGCAAAAGTGCCTTGCATGTAGAATGCATTTCATAACGTTTTATTCCTATCTGGCTCTTTGTCTTAATCTGTGAATCCTTTCTTTGTGTACCCTTGTAGCATTCAAAAGTTATCTTTTTAAAGTGTGGAATAATAAAGCTCAGAGAGATTCAAAGACTTATTTCAGGTCATGTGGCACAGGAAAATAGGGTTCCAGGTAACCTGACCCTCACCATTAATTTAAGAGTGAAACTTCAATGAGAATTCAGTCTCCCGGATTGTGATTCCCTTGAACAGAGCTATATAAAGAATCTGGAGGATTCTAAGAAAAGCAAGCATCCTTCTCAAATGCACCACAATTACTACCCCACAAGAGAAAGGAGCAGATAGCATATATAGAGCCATTCTTGAGTCTTCTAAAAAATTGGAAATATGGATCTCCATAGCACAAATGAACCTCCACCCCATCCTGTCATCCAGTTAACTTCTCCAGGACCAGATTCCTATAGGGCTGTGCTAGAAGTGTACTGTTATTATTGAATTCTGAGCAATTGTCTCTCATGAGCACATTATAATTTAATTCTCTGTGCACCTGTCTTTTATCAAACAACTATGGGTTTCTTGAGAACCAGTAATGAATTTTTAATCTATATTTTGCCAGTACTTAGAATAGTTTTCAGCACAAATGTGGCACTTGATAAATAATTGCTTAATTAATTAATGGTGCTAAGTTTAGAACTCACAGAATACATTATTTTCCTTTCAGGAGTTTCTTCATATTAATAAGAGGACATCAGAGGAGAGAAAACTCCTAAATTAAAAATAATAATAATAAAATCACTAATTCTGAAGTGTTAAATCAGAAGAGTTTGTGAAAGGAAGAAAGAAAGCAGGATTGGCAAACTATGGCCTATATGCCAAATCTGGCCTGCCAACTATTTTTTGTAAATAAAGTTCTATTGTAACACAGCTGTGCTTATTTGTTTATGTATTGCCTATGGCTTCTTTTGAGCCACAATGGAGCTGAATAGTTTAGACAGAATTTATATGGCCAAGAAAGCTGAAAATATTTAATACCTACCTAGCCTTTACAGAAAGAGTTTGCTAACTCATGCTTTCAATCATGTCAGCTGCCATTACATATTTTTTTTTATTTCATATGAGGTATTAAAATACCTACATTCTTTTTGAGGTAATTATAGAATATAATTGTTTGTCGAAGCTGTGCCTGAAAATTATTGCTGGAACACATGAGATTCTAAATAAATATTTCAGGAAGAACAAAAGTTTCTAAGTACTGTTAATAAATTGAGGGAAGATATATTCTAGTCTGATATGAATAATGGATTCAGGCTAAAAAGATAATAACATCCTGTTAAATCTTATTTCCATGTCTTGAGAGTAAATGTTAATATGGTGATAGATAATCTCTTTTCCACCCACTCCTATGTACATTCATTGCAGGGAGCTCTTGGCTTGTTCTTCCCATATATACATCACTCCTTCTCTGGATCACACAACATGGTAAAAATTAACCAGTCACCTTCTCTCTACCCAACAAAGAACAATGATGGTAGCCCAGATTCAGATACATTTTATTTTTAGTAGCTGTTTCTTCCTTTGTGTTCATCTGTAGGATAAAACTGACCTTCTTTTGCATCTTCTCACTGCATTATCAATGCTGGGTTGATTTGTCATACTAGGTGGTCTCAAATACTTTTTAAATATTTTTATTGAGGTAAAATTAACATGCAAAAGTTGCACATATTTAATGTATAAAAGTAGGTGACATTGGAATAAGTATGTATATACCTGTGATATATCACCACCATCACGGCTATAAACATATCCATCACCACCCAGTTTCCTTCTGCTCTCTATTATAATTTATAGTGTGTGTGTGTGTGTGTGTGTGTGTGTGTGTGTGTGTGTGTGTTAAGAACGCTTAACATAAGATTTACTCTCTTAGGAAATTTAATTTATATAATTTAGTATTGATAGCTATGCCACTATGCCATATAGAAGATCTCCAGGACTTATCTTGCATACTGAAATTTTGTAACCATTTAACTATCACCTCCCCACTTCTGAATATCCCTAGCCTTTGGCAACCACCGTTCTACTCTCTGCTTCTATGAGTTTGACTCTTTTTAACTCTACATATAAGTGAACATATATACTATTTGTCTTTCTGTTTCTGGTTTATTTCACTTAGCATAATGTTCTCCAGATCCACAGTTGGACCTTACATTTCCATAAAATCTATTACATAAACACACAGTTTAGTGTTCCTTTCACAAGTACTCCACATAATTAGTTTTTCAGGAGTACTGTCTTTGCCAATATAATACCATCTCCTGGCCCTCTTGAGATGATCACTAATGAAAAGAGGAGGCATGATCTGCCTCATCTTTTTGCTAGGACTGTTAAAACAGGCAACTGGAAAGTATGCTTACAAAAATGCCTAATGATACTGTATATTTCCTGTGAGTCCATGATAGTGTATAAATGTAAAGAAAAATGCATTGCTTATAAACTCACATGAGTGGGTACCTCTATGGAGGAGAGGAGCAGACATGGACCAGATCAAGAGTGAAAAAGACAGGAACTTGAGCTTTATTTGTAATGGTCTGATTATTTTTTTTATTTTTTAATTTTTTTTAAATAAAAAAGAATTATATATGGTTTGCATAACTGACAACTATTTAACCACAACCTCCATGGAATTCTAATTAACATTAAGCAACATGTGATAAATATTTAATCAAGTGCATAGAGAACTAGACAAGGTTACCTTCCCTGTGCCACCAGATCCCAAACTTCGGGCTACCTTTTACTCCATTCTCCATGGCAGGCAAAGCTGCTGTATGTGGTAGCAGTAGAGGGAGTGTCTTTATTTGTGAACTCTTCCATGAGCCTGAGCTCCTTATATTCTTTCTTATACTTCAGATCTTAAATTTAGTCATTGAAGAAGACCTGCAATTGATTTTACTACTTCATCCATGTTCTTGTGCAGATGCCCAGCTTCCTGAGTTTCAGCTACTCGTGTACCCAAAAATCTCAGTTGTTTGGATAAAGAGAGTATCAATCAAACCATTTTTCTATCTCTAACAACATTCTTTGAGGACATTTACCCATCCATGATTCTGTGACTTTGTAGGTTTTCTCTCCCTCCCTTAAGTATCCAGACCCCTTTATATGCCATTGCCCTTTCCAATAGGATTGTGTCTACTTCTACAACAGAGCCTCCAAAGCAGACATCTTTAAACCCCTTAGTATATTCTTTCAGCCTTTGTCTGAGGTAATCCACAGTTATGATGGATGGTTTTATACAAGCTATGACTCAGTTCCTGCTGACAAATCCATTTCAAGTATGTGCCATGCATTTATCTCCTTTCTCTTTAGGATTTTCCCCAATTCCTCTGAAACTGTATTAGCTTAACAAACAAACAAGCTCAAATCAAGTGTGGGACAGTTAATGTCCTCGGGGATTATTCCAGTCTGCTGTCCTTCTAGTAGACAATTATAAGGGAAATAGCGTTTTTTGTTGTTGTTGTTGTTGTTGTTGTTGTTAGAATGGAGTTGAACACTGTTGACATTATATTTACTAAGGTAATAAATGGAGGTGTGGGAGTCTGTTACCTTCAGCTCAGTAGTGACTTACCTCTGTAGGTCAGATTTGATGGAAAGAGATGTTTCTATGTAACCAGGCTTCCTAAAGTCAATGGGGATGATAAGATTCCAGAATGACACAAGCCAGGTGGGAAAATATAACCACCAGATACAAAATGAATGCAATTATTATAATGAGCAGCTGGAATGGTGATTAGGGAGTCCTAATTACAGGGATCCCTAATACAGGGATCTGTGGCAATGCATAACGATGTGTTAGTAGAGACAACACTAGTAGAAATGGGGTGAAAACAAAGGTATTGTTTGACTTCTGTATTCAATAGGATTAGGAATAGATAAACAGAAAATTAAGGTCAGCACCATAATGAAAAGCCATGATTCCTCATCCAGTTTCTAAATATAATCAGTTCTCATTCCCAGATACATTATACACTAGTGAATATAAATGCTTAAGACTCATTGTACTGACACTGATATCCAGGAGTCAAATGGCATCATGCTCTCATCCCCCCTCTCATCCTAGTTAGTGTGGATTTTTAGGGCAGATCAAAACCTGGAATCCTGGCTCAAGTTTTACTCAGTGTTTCTAGTAGATCTGTAGAACACCAGATGGCTATTTCCTGGTTCTTTGGTGCATAATTAGGATATTTTTGGTAGCTGACAGAAACCATGACCACATTGATTCTCCAACTTGTGGGGTAAAGGTCATTAAGGTAAAAATAGCCAAGTGAAATCCCTGCATTTGCTACTCAATCTGTGATAGTAAAGTGGAAGAAATATTCTTACCTTTTTTTTTTTTTTTGTACATTAACTAACCATATAAGTGGCCAATTCCTGGGGTCTCTATTCTGTTCTATTGATCTATCCTTATTTATCTTTCTTTTTCTGCTGGTACCATACTGTTTTAATTATTACATATTTTAGTATATCTTGAAATCTAGTATTGTGATCCCTACAGCTTCGTTCTTCTTTCTCAAAATTGCTTTGGCTATTTGAGGTCTTTTGTTGTTCCATACAAATTTTAGTATGATTTCTTCTATTTCTGAAATGCTGTTGGTATTTTGATAGAGGTTGTGTTGAATCCATAGATTGTATTGGATAGTATGGACATTTTAACAGTATTTTAATTCTTCCAATCCATGAGCATAGAGTATCTTTATATTTGTATTGTTTTCAATTTCTTTCTTCATTGTTTCATAGTTTACAGAGTACAGGTCTTTCACCAACTTGGTTAAATTTAATCTTAAGTATTTCATTTCTTTTGGTTCAATTGCCAATAATAATTTTTGTAATCTATCTTTCTGTTGCTTCATTATTAGTGTGTAGAAATGCAACTGATGTCTGTGTATTAATTTTGTATCCTGCAACTTTACTAAATACATTTATCAGTTCTCATGGTTTTTTGGTGAAGTGTAAAATCTTATCATGGGCAAATAGTGATAGTTTAGCTTCTTCCTTGACAATCTGGATACCTTTTATTTCTTCTTCTTCTTTTTTGTGGCTAGGACTTCCAGCACTAGGTTGAAATAAAGTAGTGATAGTGGACATTTTCTTATTCCTCATCTTAGAAGAAAAGTTCTCACTTTTTCACCTTTGCGTATTATACTAGCTGTGGATTTTTTCATATGTGGTCTTTATAAAATTTCCTCTAAACCCACTTTCCTGGAGGTTCTATCATGAATATACGTTGAATTTTGTCAAAAGCTTTTTCTGCTTCTATTGATATGATCATATCGTTTTTATCCTTCCCCTTGTTGATCTGATGTATTGTGTTTATTGATTTGCAAATATTGAATTACCCTTGCATCTCTGGAATAAATCCTACTCGATTATGGTGGATGATTTTTTAATGTATTTTCAAATTTGTTTTCCTAATATTTTGTTAAGTATTTTTGCAACTATGTTCATCAGAGGTATTGGCCTATGGCTGTCTTTTGTTTGTTTGTTTGTTTGTTTTGTTTTGTAGTGTCTTTGCCTGGCTTTGGTATTAATGATGGCTTTGTAAAATGAATTTGGAGGTTTCTTTCCTCTTCTATTTTTTTGGAATAATTTGAGAATAAGTCTTGACTCTTCCTTAAATGTTTGGTGGAATTCACCTGTAAATCTATATTATGAGTCCTGGACTTCTGTTTGTTGGAATTTTTTATTACTGATTTAATTTCATTGTCTCTCTCTCTCTCCCTCTCTCTTTCCTCCCTTTTGCTCATTTGTTTCTTAAATTCCACATACAAGTGAGATGATATGGCATTTGTCTTTCTCTGGCTGACTTATTTTACTTAGCATTATACTCTCTAGCTCTACCCATGTTGTTGCAAAGGGCAGGACTTCATTCTTTTTTATGGCTGAATAATATTCTGTTGCATATATATGCCACATTCTTTATCCATTCATCTTCAGTGGATGCTTGGTCTGCTTCCATAGTTTGGCTATTGTAAATAATGCTGTAATAAACATAGGGATGCATGTATCCATTTGAATTAGTGTTTTTATACTTTTTTTTTTTTTTTTTACTGAGTATTGCAATTCCTGGATTGTAGGGTAATTCTGTTCTTTATATTTTTCAGGAACGCCATTCAGTTTTTCCACAATAGCTGCACTAATATGCATTCCCACCAACAGTGCAAAAGGGTTCCCCTTTCTTCATATCCTCACCAACACTTGTTGTTGCTTGGGTTTTTTACTCTAGCCATTCTGACAAGTATGAGGTGACACCTCATTGTAGTTTTGATTTGTGTTTCCATGATAATGAATGATGTTGAGCATCTTTTTATGTGTCTTTTGGTCATTAATTTGGAAAAATGTCTGCTCATGGTCCTGACCAATTCGTTTTAAAGATTTATTTTAGGGAGCAAAGGGTAGAAGGAGAGAATCTTAGGCAGGCTCTGCATTGAACATGGACTCCAATGCAAGGTTCAATCTTACAACCCTGAGATGATGACTTAAGCTAAAACCAGGAGTCAGATGGTAAATCAGCTGTGCCACCCAGGCGAACAGTCTTCAGCCCATTTTTTAAAATGGATTATTTGTTTTATGGGTGTTGAGTCACATCAGTTCTTTGTATGTTTTGGATACTAACTCTTTCAGATATATCATTTGAAAATATCTACTCTCATTCAGTAGGTTGCCTTTTAGTTTTGTTGATTCCTTCACTGTGCAGAAGATTTTTATTTTGATGTAGTCCCAATAGTTTATTTTTACTTTTCTTTCCCTTGCCTTGGGAGACATGTCTAGAAAAATGTTGCCATAGCTGATATCAGAAAGATTATTGCCTGTGCTCTCTTCAAGGACGTTTATGGTTTTAGATCTGATATTTAGATCTTTAATCCATTTTGAGTTTATTTTTGTGTATAGTTTAAGAAAGTGGTCCAGTTTCATTCTTTTGCATGTAGCTCTCCAGCTTTCCCCAAAATATTTGTTGAAGAGATTGCCCTTTTCCCATTGCATATTCACTTTTCCTTTATTGAAAATTAATTGACCATATGGTTGTGAGTTTATTTCTGGGTTTCCTATACTGTTCCATTGATCTAGGTGTCTATTTTTATGCCATTACTATAATGTTTTAATTACTAGAGCTTTGTAATATACCTTGAGGTCTGGAATTGTGATACTTCCAGTTTTGTTCTTTCAAAATTGCTCTGGCTGTTCAGGGTCTTTTGTGGTTCCATACAAATTTTAGAATTATTTGTCTAGAGCAGCCCAGGTGGCTCAGTGGTTTAGCACAGCCTTCAGCCCAGGGCATTATCTGGAGACCTGGGGTCGAGTCCCACATCAGGCTTCCTGCATGGAACCTGCTTCTCCCTCTGCCTCTCTCTGTGTGTCTCATGAATAAATAAACAGAATCTTAAAAAAAATTATTTTAAAAAAGAATTGTTTGTTCTAGTTCTGTAAAAAATGCTGTTGGAATTTTGGTAGGCATTGCATTAGATTGGTAGATTGTTTTGGGTAGCATAGACATTTTAACAATAGTTGTTCTTCCAACCCATGAGCAGGGAATGTCTTTATATTTTGAATCATGTTGGATTTATTTCATCAGTGTTTTATAGTTTTCAGAATACAGGTCTTTCACCTCTTTGCTTAAGTTTATTCCTAGATATGTTATTGTTTTTGGTGCAATTGTAAATGGGATTATTGTCTTAATTTCAATTTTTGCTGCTTCATTATTAGTTTATACGAATGCAACAGTTTTCTGTACATTGATGTTGTATCCTGCAGAGTTACTGAATTTATCTATCAGGTTTTGGTGGAGTCTCAGGAGGTTTTGTTTGTTTTGTTGTTGTTGTTGTTGTTGTTGTTGTTTTGCAGTATCATGTCCTCTGCAAATAGTTGACATTTTACTTCTTCCTTGTTAATTTGGATGCTTTTTATTTCTTTCTGTTGTCTTATCACTGTGGCCAGGACTTCGTTCTGTGTTCAATAAAAGTGGTGAGAGTGGACATCCTTGTCTTGTTCTGATGTTAGCAGAATGACTCTTAGGTTTTCTCCATTGGAGATGATGTTAGCTGTTGATTTTTCATATACAGCCTTTATTATGTTGAGGGATGTTCCCTCTAAACCTACTTGTTGACGGTTTTTATCAAGAATATATGTTATATTTTGTCAAATGCTTTTCTGCATCTATTGAAATGATTGTATATTTCTTATTCTTTTACTTTATTGATGTGATGTATCATGTTGATTGATTTCCGAATATTGAACCACCCTTGCACCTCAGGAATAAATCCCACTTGATTGTGGTGAATGATTTTTAAACTATATTGTTGCATTCAGTTTACTAGTTTTTTTGTTGAATATTTTTGCATCTATGTTCATCAGAGATGTTGGCTTATAGTTCTATTTTTTAGTTGTGTCTTTATCTAGTTTTTGTATAAGGGTTATTTTGGCCTCATACAATGAATTAGGAAGTTTTCCTTCCTTTTTATTTTTTGGAATAGTGTAAGAAGAGTAGGCATTAACTCTTTAAATTTTTGGTAGAATTTGCCTATGAAGCCAGCTGGTCCTGAACTTTTATTTTTGAGGAGTTTTTTTTTTTTTTTTCTGTTTTAAATTCTCTAGGAATTTATCCATTTCTTATAAGAGAAAGAATAGGACCAAACCACAGCAAAAGACTTAAGCAAAATGGATATAAGTAATATGCTTGACAGAGAATTTATTGCATATAATGCAATATTATTTTGCTTGATGGAGTCACTATTCTCAATTGCATAATTTTCTTTCCTCCTTTGCTCAGCTTGGTCGCTTTCCATTAGTGTCATCCAGGTCATTAATTTGTTCTTTTGTTTCATCTAGTCTTCTTCTTTTTTTTATTTTTTATTTATTTATGATAGTCACACACACACACACACAGAGAGAGAGAGAGACAGAGAGAGAGAGAGGCAGAGACACAGGCAGAGGGAGAAGCAGGCTCCATGCACTGGGAGCCCGACGTGGGATTTGATCCCGGGTCTCCAGGATGGCGCCCTGGGCCAAAGGCAGGCGCCAAACCACTGAGACCCAGGGATCCCTCATCTAGTCTTCTATTTATTCCATCAAGTGTATTTTTTTAAAGATTTTATTTATTTAGTCATGAGAGACGTACAGAGAGAGGAAGAGACATAGGCAGAGGGAGAAGCAAGCTCCTTTCAGGGAGCTTGATGTGGAACTCAAACCTGGGACTCCAGGATCAACTACAGAGTCACTCAGGCATCCCCATCAAGTGTATTTCTAATGTCATTTATTTTGTTCTTGATCATGATTATTTCCTTTTTATCTGTGTGTTTGGTCTCACTGATGTCCTCCACTTTTTTCTCAAGTCCAGTGAGTGCCTTTATGATCATTACTTTGAATTCCCTATCAGGCACGATCATTACTTTAAATTCTCTGTCAGGCATATTACTTATATCCATTTTGCTTAAGTCTTTTGCTGTGGTTTGGTTCTATTCTTTCATTTGCAAGATGTTTCTCTGTCTCCTCATTTTATCTAACTCTGTGTCTATTTGTTAGGAAAGTCAGCTACTTCTACTCTTAACGATAATAGCCTTATAAAGAAGAAGTCCTGTAGCACCCTGCAGTGCAGTGTACCCTGTTCCTCAAAGCCTGGTGCTTCACTGAATGTCTCCTGTGTGTGTGCTGTGCAATAGAGCCTTAGCCTCTTTTTCCCTCAGTCTAGTTGTCTGCAGAGGCTCTCTTTGCCTATTATTGGCAGTGTTTAGTCCCCAGCAGAAGTGGGATGCATTTTAATAAGGTGTGCAGTGGTCTGCTTGTGAAATTAGAACTGCCCCTGCTGCTGTTGGAACTAAGGTCTCATAAAATATGTGAATTGGAAGATGTGGTGTTGTCAAGATCTGGGCCAGTTTTCTGGGTGAGTGGGCCCACAACACAGGCACTAAGGCTAGTGTAACTGGGAAGTGCAGGTCCACTGAAGGACACAGGATGGGGGGCAGTTGCAGGGTTTGGTGTGATCAAGTTAGGTAAGGTGTGTTGGTGCTGCACTGGGTCCCACAGTTGGCTGTTGTCCATACTGGGAGATGTTGGAAGGAAATATCACCTGCCAACTCTTTTGTTCCTGAGGGGTCTCCCAGGGATCTCTTCCAGGGTCATTCTCTGAGATGAGCAAATCACTTTTCCTCCCATTTCCCTCCAGGGGTTTTCAAATTGCTGGCTCTAAGCTGTATCTGCAAAAGCTGTTGTGGTACTTTCTTTTTAAAAGGGGGAATTCTGCTTCCTTAAGCCCTCTGGGCTCTCCTACAGCTGAGCCCAGAGCTTTTTTATTTATTTTTTTATTTTTTCCCACAGGATTTTTAAATTCCAGGTTTTAAGTACTGCTAGTTATAAGAAATCACACAATGTGACTCCTTTCTTTCAAGGGCAAATGTTAGGGGGATTAATTCTCCCCATTCATGAGCTCCCTGGTGTCTGTTTTAAATCTTTCTCCACACCACTGGCTCCATCCCCCCCACAACGACCATGGTCTATTTTGCTTCCAGTTCATGTCTTCAACCTTCCTACCTTCTTCATTGTGGCCTCTTTTCTATTTTTAGTTATGGAGTTTATCTTGCCAGTCTTTGGATTGTTTATGCTGAGGTGAGTGTTACCTAGTTTTATCCATGGGACAAGGTGAGTTTAGGATCCTCCTACTCTGCAATCTTCTTGGCAAAATTTCTGGACTTCATAAATTTATTGAGACTTGTTTCTTGGCCTAACATGCAATCTAATCTGTTCTGGGAAAATGTTCCATGTGCACTGGGAAGAATGCATATTCCACTGTTTCTGGATGGAATGATGTGAATATATGTTAGGTCCATCAGGTCTAATGTATCATTCAAAGACACTATTTTTTATTGATTTTCTGCCTGAATGATCTATTCGTTGATTTAAATAAGATGTTAAAGTCCCCTACTATTATTGTATTACTGTTAATTTCCTCCTTTATGTCTGTTAATGTTCGCTTTATGTATTATGGTGCTTCCATTTTGGGTGCATAGATATTTACAATTGTTATATTCTCTTGTTGGATTGTTCCCCTTATCATTATGTAGTTTCCTTCCTTGTCTCATTACAGTCTTTATTTTAAAATTGATTTTGTCTGATATAAGTATTGCTACCCCAACTTTCTTTTCTCTTCCATTTGCATGGTAAATGTTTTCCCATGCCTTCACTTTCAGTCAGCATGTGTTCTTATATCTGCAATGAGTCTCTTGTAAGCAGCATAAAGATTTTTTTTTCCTATTAAGTCACCCTATGTCTTTTGATTGGACCATATAGTTAATTTACATTTAAACTGATTATTGATAGGTATATATTTATTCCCATTTTGTTACTTACTTTATACTTGGTTTTGTAGTTCTCTGTTCTTTTCTTCTTCTCTTGCTTTCTTCCTTTACGGTTTGATGGCTTTCTTTAGTGTTATGCTTAAGATTATTTCTCTTTATTTTTTGTGTACCTATTATAGATTTTTTAAAATTTGGGCTAACATTAGGTTCATATGTAATATTTTATGCATATAGCAGTTTGTATGAATTGACAGACACTTATGTTTGAACCCATTCTGTTTTCTTAATATTATTTATTCATAAAAGATACAGAGAAAGGCAGAGACATAGGCAGAGGGAGAAGCAGACTCCCTTCAAGGAAGCTGATGCAGGACTCAATCCCAGGACCCCAGGATTACTACCTGAGCCAAAGGCAGATGCTCAACCACTGAGCCAACCAAGTGCCCCTTGATCCCATTCTATAAGCACTAAATTTTTATTCCCATACATACATTTTAGGTTGAATACCTTTTCTTTGTTTATGGACATTTTATCTCATCTTTGGATAAATATTTATTCAAGTCTTTTGTTCATTCTTTAATCGGGTTGATTGGTTTTTAGTGTTGAGCTGAGTTTTCCATATTCTAATTATTAACCACTTATGAGATATATGATTTGCAAATATTTTCTCTCATTATGTGAGTTGCCCTTTTAGTTTGTGTCCTTCAATGCACGCAGTTTTTTGGAGTTTTTTTGAAATTCAATGTCCAATTTATATGTTTTCTTTTGTTTCATGTGTTCTTGGTGTCATATTCACAGTTATTGCAAAAGTTAATGTAATTAAGATTTTCCCCTATGCTTTCTTGTAAGATTTTATAATTTAGCTTTTTATGTTAGATCTTCAATCCATTTTGAGTTTTTTGTATATGGTATATGATAACAAAGTTCCCACTTCATTCTTTTCATAGGAATATCCATTTTTTTCCAGCACAATTTATTGGAAAAACTGTCTTTCCCCCATTTAATAATCTTGGCACTTTTGTAAAAAATAATTTGACCATATGTGTGAGGGGTTATTTCTAAGATCTCTATCCTATTTCATTGGTTTAAGTGTCTATCTTTATACCAGTATGACAGTTTTTATTGCTATAGCTTTGTAATAACTTTTAAAATCAATGAGTATGAAGTCCCTAACTTTGTTCAAGAATGTTTTGGCTACAACAAATACCCACCATTTGCTATGATGTGGATGGAACTGGAAAGTATTATGCTGAGTGAAATAAGTCAATTGGAGGACAAACATGGGTCTCATTCATTTGGGGAATATAAAAAATAGTGAAAGGGAATAAAGGGGAAAGGAGAGAAAATGAGTGAAAATATCAGGGAGGGTGACAAAACATGAGAGACACCTAACTCTGGGAAATGAACAAAGGGTAGTGGAAAGGGAGGAGGGCAGGGAGTTGGGGTGACTGGGTGATGGGCACTGAGGGGGGCACTTGGCGAGATGAGCACTGGGTGTTATGCTATATGTTGGCAATTTGAACTCCAATAAAACAAATACAAAAAAAAATAATGTTTTGGCTACTTGAGGGTCCTTCGAGATCTATATAAATTTTAGTGTGCATTTTTCTATTTCTGCAAAATGGCTGTTGGGATTTTGAAAAGGAATTTTATTGAATCTGTAGATAACCTTGGGTAGTATCAACATCTTAGCAACATTAAGTTCTCTAAGCCATGAACACTGGATGTCTTTTCATTTATTTATGCCTTCTTCAATTACTTTCAGTGATGAATAGTTTTTCCTGTTCAAATATTTTGTCTCCTTGGTTAAATATATTCATAAACAGTTTATTCTTTTTGATATTATTGTAAATGGGATTGTTTTTAAATTTCTAGAACTGTTCTTTGCAAGTATCTATAAAAGCAACTAAATTTTGTATGTTGATTTTGTATTATGTAACTTTGCCAAATTTGTTTAATAGTTGTAAAATATTTGTAGTATTTAGGGTTTTCTACGTATAAGAACATGTCATCTGCAAACAGGCAATTTTACTTCATTCTAATTTGGGTGCTTTTCAATTTATTTTTCTTGCCTAATTGCTCTGGCTAAGACCTTAAGTACTGTGTTGAAAGAAATGGTAAAATGGGCATCCTTGCCATTTTTCCTGATCTTAGAGGAAAAGCTTTCAGTCTTTCATCATTGGTTAAGATGTTAGCTATGGGCTTTTCACATAAGCTGTTTAATGTTTTGAGGTACTTCCCTTCTAGTCCTAGTTCTTCCATTGTTTTTATTATGAAAGAGTATTGAATTTTGTTGATTTGTTTTCATCAACTGAAATAATTGTGTTTTCCCCCCTTCATTCTGTTAATGTAGTGTATCACAATCATTATTTTGTATGCTGAAACATCCTTACATACCTAGAATAAATTCCACTTGATAATGATATGTGGTCCTTTTAATGCACTGTTGAATTTCCTCTCCTAGAATTTTGCTGATGATTTTGGCATCGACATTCATCAGGGATATTGGGCTATAGTTTTTCTTGTAGTATTGGTATCAGAGCAATTCTAGACTCATAGAGTATGGAAGTATTCCCTCCTTTTAAATTTTTTGGTAAGAGTTTGAAAAGGATTGGTTTTACATCTTTGAATATTTGTTAGAATTCACCAGTGAAGCCATCTGACCCTAAGCTTTACTTTGTTGAGAGAGTTTTGATTATTAATTAAATCTCCTTACTAATTCTGGGTATGTTTCTATTTTCTTTTTCTTCATGATTCAGTATTTTTAGGTTGTGTGTTTCTAGGAACTTAGCCATTGTATATAGTTTATACATTTTGTTGGTGACCCATTGTTCATAGTACTAATAATTCTATTTCTGTAAAATCAGTAGAAATAATCCCTCTTTCATTTAAGATTCAATTATTTTTATATCATTTACTTTGTCAACCTAGCTAAAAGTTTGTCAGATTTATTGTTTTGAATAAATGAGTCTTGGTTTTCATTTTTCACCTTATATCTGACCTAGTCTTTATTATTTCTTTTATTAGCTTTGAGTTTTTCCCCCATGGTTCTTTGAATTGTAAATTTAGATTATTGATGTAAGACTGTAATTTACTGAAATTATTTACAGCTATGAATTTATACTTTAGCACTGTCTTCACTTCATGACTTAAGTTTAGGTATGTTTAATTTTTAATCTCAAGATATTTTTGAATTTCCCTTGTGATATTTGACAAATTGGTTGTTTAATTTCCACATATTTGAGGACTTCTATGTTCTTTCTGCTATTCTAGTTTCATTCATTTTTATCAGAAAAGCTACATTGTATAATTTCAGTCTTTTAAAAAAGATTAAAACTTATTTTCCAAACGTGGTCTATCCTGGAGAATATTCCATGTGAACTTGAGAAAAACATGTATTCTGTGTTCAGGTGGAGTGTTCTGCAAATGTCTATTAAGTCTAATTGGTCTATAGTGTTCTTCAAGTTTTCTATTTCTTTATTGATCTTCTGTCTGTTAAAAACCATTGTTGAATGAGGTATCCTAGTATTCTAAAGCTATTTCTTCAATCTTGTCAATGCTTGCCTTATGTATTTAGGAGCTTTGATGTTTGGTGCACAGACATTTGTAATTATCTCTCTGGTGCATGGACCTTTTAATTATCAGGTAGCATCCTTTCTATCTAGTAACAGCTTTAACAATGTATATTTTGTCTGATATTAGAATAGCCACCCTGCTCTCTTTTGGTTATTATTTATATGGAATTTTTTCCCATCTTTTCACTTATAACCTATATGTTTGCTTAGATCTAATGTGAGTCACTCAGACAATATATAGATGGTAATATGAAAAAGAACAGGGCCTATTCCAGCCTATATTGACTGGCTCTGTGAAGGAAAACAATCAACCTGGCATGAAGGCTTATGGTTTTCTCAAGCCTATCTAAGCATACCTGTTTCCCTGGGCCTGTGTGTGTGCATCTCCCACCCTCCATCCTAACCCCTCCCTATACAAGGCCGTTTGCAAGGTCGTAGGTGTTTTCTTGTATTCCTATGCCTGTAACCTCTCATCTTAAGGAGCCCACAGGTCTGCAGCCTCCTTGCATGTCTTACATTCCATTGTGACTGCCACTGCTTTCAGTGGCCTCCAACCTGATAGTCAAACTATGCCACCATTTCTACCAGAGCTCCAAGTGAGGCAAAACAGAACCAGTCTCTCAGGAAGACCCAGGTGGGCTAGAACATTTAAAACAAATTTCAATCTTTCTTTTCTCATGCAAGGGCATGGGAAGAACCAGGAACTGGACAGCTCCCTGCTGACCGTGCTGTGCCAAGGAAGAGACAGGGCATGGGTGAGCAATAACATCCCAAAATTTTTTCCATATTGAGTGTGACTTCACCTTGTTTAGACATTTGCCTAGTTGCTGCAAATCCTTAAGTAATTTCTGGAGTTCCCACAAAGTATGTTGTTATTTACTTTGTGTTTCTATGGGGGTAATAAGGGCCTGGAATACCCTTGTCCACAATCTTGCTGATGGCACTCTTCAGTATTACTTTTTAAAATATTATTATTAACAGCCTTCTGTTAATTCACTCCCTCTCATACCTTTAAAAATCTTCAAGTGAAGAGTAAGTGGTAAGCAACCCCTTTGACTTAGTTAATATGTAATGACACAGCAATAAAAATCAAATGACTTATAATCTATTACTAGCAAATTTCGAGACAATTTATTTGAATGCTTATTTTGCTGAATGATTCAGCTATATACAATATTTTATAGGTTTTTATACCTCAAGTGTCTGGAAGGTGCCATATTACTGATGCTCAAAAATTGATGGCCATAATGATGACACTTATATAGGTCATTTCTCTATGAGCTAAAACCATGACACAATTGTTTGACTTTAGGAGTCAACTTTTATAACTTCACATTCTTGAATATTTAATGAAAATAAATTACAGATCTGTACATAATCTGTTTCCATGGAGAGTTTAAGTCCTTGGAGAATATAAAGGAATATAAAGATTTTGTCCTTTGAACCATCAATCAGAACAGAGAGTTCCCTCCCATCAGGAACATCCATCCTCATGTACCTCAAAATGGTGCTTCTGTAGCAAATAACCCAAATAACTCCATTTGCTTCGGTTTAATTACCAACTGTGTTTTCTCAAATATACCATATATTCAGGTTCTTTTCTAGTCCATGTTTATCCTTTGTAGATAATTTTCAGTTTTCTGACTCTTTAATTTTCCTAAATAAATTATATACTTTAATCATTCTCTTAGCTCATATCTTGTTATCCAAGAAGTAACAAGTCCTTAGAGTTTATCACATTTGTCCCATCTGACATCAATCCCTTTCAGCCTTCATATCCCTACGTATTATCAGCTATATCTTATGAAGACACTGCTTTGTATCACCTTCCCACTTAAAACTCCTTATTACCTATTTGATAATGGTCACATTCCTTCATGACCCTCTAAAGTTTAGCCTCATACCACTTCTCCACATTTATTTCCCACTAGTCCCCATCATGAATTTCGTGTTCCCTGCAACTGCATTTGTTGCCAGACCTTAAGTATGGTGATCTTTTTCCTTGAATGCCCACCCTCATCATCCCCCTTACCAAATTTATTCATTTATATCTTTCACTCATTTAGAATATATTTATTGTTTACTGATTTCCAAATCCTACCTCTTCTATTAATCCTTGCCAAATAATTCAGTCTTCAATGTGTTGTGACTTCTTTAGTCCTACAGAGTAGTTATCACTTTATCCCATTAATTTGGCACATTGTGATTTCTTGGTATATTTACTTACCTCTCTTCTGTCTATATTATCTCAAATAGACCTATGTTTCCCAAAGACAGGGAACAATAAGCCTTTTCATTGCTATAGTGCTCTCAGCAAAGTGTCTATATTTAACTATCTTTCTGAGTAGTTATTCTCTTTGATCGCAAGAACAATAGTGGATAGTGATAAAAATCAAGGACTGATTTCCAGAAAATACACAAACATTGGTCATAAACATGTATTAAAGCATTTAAAATTTATAGAGCAAAGTCAAAGGCATTTTTTTACATGTTCTTCTGATGCCTGCTAAACATGTTTTAGGATTTGTCAAGGAGTTTCTAAGTTTCTTGGCTGGTCTGAGGAATACTTAATTCCTTCAACCCTTTAAATCATAGAATAATACAAAAACCCAGTTATGCCATACTCATGTTAATAAGGAAGGTTGCCAATCAGTTCACTGGGTGGTATGTTCAGCTTAGGGGTTATTCCATAAATATCTGAAAGAATGTCAGTGATTGCCTCTCTCAATGTGTAAGCAAATTAAGAGGGCAGTCTAGTTGAAATAGTTGCAGAATAGTGTTGAAAATTCATCTACTGCATTGATGTTTTCTTTTTTTTTTTGAAAGATTTTATTTACTCATGAGACACAGAGAGAGAGAGAGACAGAGAGAGAGAGAGGCAGAGACAGGCAGAGGGAGAAGCAGGCTCCATGCAGGGAGCCCAATGTAGGACTCCATCCTGGGTCTCCAGGACCACGCCCTGGACTGAAGGCAGTGCTAAACCGCTGAGCCACCTGGGCTGCCCTGATGATGATTTCTCTATTGATAGATCATTCTGAGTCCAGATGAGGAGAAACATATCTATATACAATGTTAACTAAGCTTCTCTCCTTCCCCAACTCCCAGGTCTCTTCTCTTTCACCTAAATTAGAATAGCCTAGGGGTCCATGACTCTCAATATGTATTAACATATTGCTAAGAAACAAACCTTATTTTACCAGAAGTCTTGGGAGACACACTATAACGTGCTAACCTGTAGGGATAAATCAAATGGAAGGAGTTTTGGGCACACAATGAACATTTGGAGTCTTTTTCTCCTCAAGCCATAGCTGAAAGACTACAGCCCACCCCTTCTGAGTAATGGGACAGAGGCCTTCTTTTCACAATTTGGAGAGAAAAATACCTTGAAATTAATGAGTCTTCCTAGAAATTTTTTTTATTCATTTTCTGAGAACACATTATCTTTCTTAAGTCTAGCCCAGGGCTGAACATGGCTCATATAAGTCTCACACATGACTTTATCATTTTAGATTGTTTGAAAGTAAATAAAAACAAATAGAAAAAAACATTAAATAAAAGCAATTTCTGGACTCTAAAAATGACCTAGAGATATTAGCTATTTTACACCCATCTCCAAAAACAAAAAAGCATTTTTAATCAATTTTCAAGAAGATGCTCTAATCTTTAATTAAGTATGCATTTTAAAAAAAGAAGCATTCTTCATATGTCCAGATTATACATGTTTATTTTGAGTTAGTGGATACAATGGCATATTAGATACCAGCACTCCAAGCTACACCTATGTATTTGCCTCTAAACCTTCACACAGCATCAGTTTCCATTCTTCTAACATTCCACCACTGGGCCTCCTATTTCTAGCAAAATCATAGTTCAATTTTTTTTAAAGTAAAAGATGGATCAGCATATTGTGCTTCTAGTGCCCCCACAAAGATTATAATGGTCTCAAATAAGTGTTTACTTTCAGTAAAGGGGGGAAAATTGAAAATATGAGCACTCATAATGGCACTACTACAAGGAAAGAATAGAATACAGATTTCAAAGGAACATTTTGGCTCGATGAGTTAGTTTCTCCTTAGGGAAAAAAAAATCCACATAATGTCATGGATAGGACTTCAAAGTTAAATTGTTCAATTTGTGGGCCACACACTTCAGCGTATTGGCTAGTACATTTTTGCACTGAAACAGAAGCAATACAAGCTTTATGTTCTACCATTACACTTCCAGATTTTTCACTTATTAAGATACCTGCCAACCTAATGATTCTTGCATGCATTAGAGTTTGCTTTTGTAGAATTAAGTTTATTTTCCCCATCCCTCCCACTCCCATAAACATTGCAATGCGAACTCTTTGCCCAATTTTATGAGAATGTTACAAAGGACAGTTCTGTGCCACCTCAGGACAGGAATTCCCTGTTCCCTCCCCAGCTACTGATGAATCAGTAGTATTGATCACATCTCATCTTACATGCAAACAGACACTGCTCCCTTAATTTCCCCATGCCAGAGGCATACGAGTCGGCAGGTATGCATACAAAAATGGAATTAAAAAGAAACGGAAAAGGAAAAAAAAAAGTTTTCTTATTAAAGCCTATCGTCCTAGAATGAATCCATTGCTTTGAATTCACTTAAAGCCTGTACAGGCGAAATGTGTTTCTTCTGGGAACCTCGTCTAACTCGTGTCTGGAATTCTTCAGGCTTTTCTCTCTTCACAAGGGGCTTCTTCTCTGGAGCCTTCATCTTCCAAGACACAACTGGTGAGTTGACAGCTGCTGTCCCATACACCTTCTGGTATTTGGTTGAGGCCACATAGGATGCTTTCACCGTGAGGACAACAGCATTCATCAGGTTTTTAGCTGCCTGGATAAGTGATGTGGCACTGTCCAGCTAGAGCAGGAGGAGGAGAGAGATACACCTGGGTTAGTCACAGCACAGCATTCACAAGATGGTGGTGTAACTTCATAGTTCAAACAGTGTTGTGCTTGTGCAAGTATATAATATTGACAAAAAAAGAGCAAATTATTAAATGATAAAGTGAACAAGCTACATAGCAATCACTCTCTTCTATCCTTAATCCCAAGGTGAAAAGAAAAAAAGAAGACACTCTATAAGGTATAGCTTTCTAAAACCCCAATACCTCTAAAGAGTAAGAACTTTTTAGTATGTAAGAATTTGAGTGTAACACAAGTTTTCCAAAGTGGAATATCTTATGTTATTACATTAGGTTGTTTGGTGAGGGTGAGAATTACTCAAATGCTTAAAAGGCATTTTGCAGGCACTGTAGAATAAAAAGGTATACAGGGTTATATCTCAATTTTATAGCTCTACCCCTGGAAATATCTATTTATAGATTATTTCTTCATCCTGGGCTCAGTTATGATAGGAATGCAGGCAGCTAAGCAGAGAAACACACCGTTGGTGCACTGCCTTTTATTGAGGTGTTCACTGGACTTGAATATCTATTTAAGCATTTTCAGGTCTTGAATCTACCTCTTACAAAAATAATAATTATGTCAAGCTCTCATAGGTCAGAGAGTATTCAGTGAGACCCCCATTACCCCATGTTAATGAAATATTGATTTCTTATGATGTGGCAAACACTATTTTAAGAACTTTGTATTTCCCCATTTAACTCATAAGCACCCTAGGAGGTAGCTATTATTGTCATTGTATTTTATGATGAGAGAACTTGTGCTTTATACAGTTTAAGTGATGAAGTCCTTAAAAACTGTACCATACTGCCACACTGTTGGGTAGGATGGCTAAGATACTATAACAAGTCACAACTTAGAGTAGGTTTAGAAGCTGATCCTTAGACTCAAACCAGGGATGTTTTTAGTTCACCTCTTTTATTCTTTTAACTAGTTTGACAATGTGGTATATATTTTATATGAAACCATTCAATATCTGTTTCAACCTGCTTCACTTCCTAGACTACACATGCAAGAAGTTCAAAACTGCATTTCCCAGACTCCTTTTCAGCCAGAATCTACAAGTGACCTAGTAAAAGGAAAGAATTAACAGCTGACTATTTATCAAACTTCTTATAATATCAGCTAAGAAAATATATCCATTGCAGTTAAATGAGGAATCCAATAATGTTTCTCATTGTTGAGCTTGATGGGGTGTAGCGGCATTAGCGAATGGGAGTTAGATATGTACCTTCTGTGTGTAAGGTAATTGGCAAATTTTTTAAGCTAAGGGACCCCAAATACTGTGGCCCCTCTATGTGATGTGACTTGCCCTTATTTTAACTTTTTGCCATTTTCTGTGATCAAAGCATGTCCCAAACAGTGACTGGGCACATCAGAAGTTACATCTAAGGCCTCTGTGATGCTATTGCTCAAGCTGTTCTCTGTTCCATGTACTTCATTAGAGCTAAATAAATATAATGCTAAATTAAAAAAAAATTATGACAAGTGAGCTCTCAGTTCTCCCACCACCAGAAAAGCTCATGAAGTCAGGTCACTGGGGAAAACAATGGACGATGCTTTCTATGTATGAATTCCTTTCAATAGCATAGAATTGAGGCTTTACTATTAAAAAAAATAGATCGAAGGCCAGTATTACATTTACCCTATAACAACATAAAAAAGAAGCAAAGAGATTTGTGGATTAGAGCCATGATTCAGCAAAGAGATAACTGACTGTTTTGTGAATGAAATCAACCAAATATATAGAGTAAGCACTTTACCACTTCTATTACACTGTACAAGGTGCACATATACAAAAATAACTGCTTAACCCATAATGTTAATTTATAGAGCATAAATTTTGAAAGCTAGCTAAGGAAAAGCAAATTCTAGATTATTCATGTTAATAGAAGAGAAGCCACGCATGGATTAGTACAGTGATTCTCATAGTCTATGAACCAGCAGTATCAGTATCACCTGGGAACCTGATAGAAACTCTCAAATTTTCTGAATAAAAAAATCTGTAATCCAGGGGATGCTGGTGCATGGTAGAGATTGAGAACCACTGGATAAATGAAACCCAAGGACTATGTGAAGGTTTATTTCATCTAATGATTTTAGGACTTTGAACATACATGAGTTTGGTAACATCGGGGCCAGTTATCTGGCTGAATTTTACTTTTTTATCTTTTTTATTATACCCCCAGGTAGAAGTATAAATAATGAGATAGAGAGATAGCAAACGTTGGGACAACTGGGTCAGTCACGGTTTCTTTAGAAGCTAGATACCATACCCCTTGGCCAATTGACAGCTCCCTGTAAGTCTGTCAGGTTTCAAAAATGAGCAATATTCATTCATAAAGTAAGTTAATTCTGTTGTGTATCATGGGTAAAGAAAGGGAAGAATGGTATCAGGGACAGTTCTGTGAATTTGCTTCTGGGCAAGAAAATTAGTAGAAGTAGAATAAGACAAGATGAATCTACTGCATTATTAAGTGGTTCTCTGAAAGCAAATCTTGGGAGAATTGAGTGGATCCAGAGGGAAGAATTACAAGTAATTTGGAAATTTTTACCACCGATTCCATTTTCAGATAGATGGTGTCTAATTCTGCAGCAAAAATATGATAGCCTGTCTCTTCTTCAGAACCCCTTTGCTCTCCCAGCCTGATGGAGGAATCCTGTGAATAAACCTAATACATTGGTTGAAAGTGAGACATCTCTGAAATATAAAGCCAATGATTTCATTCAAGGTAACTGGTAGGGCAGATACTGAATTTGTGGTAAAGTGTAAAGCTAGTAGGTGAGGAACCGGGCTAGCTAACCCTGAACAAGTATACTGCTAGACAACATGCCCAATCTAAAAAGATATTTGCGAACTCCAGGTTTAAGAAAAAGCCAAAGGATAATGTTTACCATTCCCCTATATCCATTTTAATGATTTAGATAATTGTTGCTACAATCAGAATTTGTTTTATTTAAAAATGACTCCCCTTTATGCTTGTCCAAAATAGCACAGAGACCTGTCATGTGTCATTAAAAATTCACTTCCTAAAGAAAATACACAAAAATGACTATGGCTACATGGCAAGATCTTTTAATACAAGGTTTAGGAAACCCTGTTTAACCTAATTGTATTGTTTTGCAATTTATACTATATGGCATTTTCAGACAAGATATATAAATGAATTATGTACAAATGAAGTCCTAATAACCAATATTAATTGAGCATTTAGGAGGTGCTTAGACATTGCCTTTGTCCTTTTAATTACATTGCATGGTTTAAGTTCCAAAAATTCCTTGAAGTAGGAACAATCAATATAAAGCTTAAAAAGGTTAATAGAACTTGCCTCTGAAATAATGGGCAAAACTAGGGATCAGGACCTATACTGTTTTTCTCCAAAGACTACCATCTGAACCCTTCTTTCATCTCTGGGGTTCTTGTTTTTTAGTGACTATCATTCAAAATGAACCTATCTCAATGATTAGTTCTGTTTGTGTAATGCCTGTCCTTAAACTTGGTACCATTCTATACACATCATGACTGAGTATGGCGAGAGCCACCATCTCAGCTGTGACTCTTAGTTTCATCCTTGGAGCCTGAATTCTTTGTAACTAGGTCTCCTGGCCTCAGGTATGTTTCTACCTCTCTTGGCTTAGATTTATCCTCATGGCAGCAGCAACTGGAATCTGATCCCCATAGATTTCTCTTATACTTGCTCAGCTTCTCTGAAGCATAGTCACTGCACAGCTATAATGACTGGTTGTGCTCTTGGATGGGGTTCAGCTACTTAGTGCTCTAAGCCTTTATCAGGGTTGGTATTCCTAGATTTATAACAGCTTTAAAGTGGATTGTATTTAGAAATACATTCTTCCAGCTAGTCTAAGACTCATATCTTTTCCTACTTAAGAGACTTTTTATTCCTACTGGACATTTAGTTCAGTCCTTATATCTAAGAGAAGTAACCTAAATTTCAGTTAATTAAAAAAAAAAGCCTACATTTAACACCATGTACCAGTCTCTGCATTAGCTCCCTGAGTTTCTTTTCTTTCATTCAATCTCACAACAATGTCTGAGACAGGTATTACTATTATGCCCAGTTGGGACAGAGAGGGGCCATGCAGCTTGCTAAGTATCATATTGCAGGTAGGTGTTAAAGCCAAAACTTAAACCCAGGCAGCCTAACTCCAGAGTCCATGGACTAACCATTTCTTGATGCTGCTTCCCAGAGCCATGCATAGCAGATGAAGACACAGCTCACCAATCTATCAAGCTATGCTAGACTAATTAATTCTCCCTATTTTATTTTATAGGTGTCTGCTATCCCTAACCACAGAAATCAGGCTTCTCCTAATTCTGTTACTATTTTTTTTTAAATATCAAAGTACTATTTTAAAAAGGTAGCAGATGTTTCCTCACATCTTGTTCTGTTACAATCCATGAAAAGCAAATAAGGGTGGGAGAGCTGTTTCATAGCCATCTCTATAGGGTTTTTCTAGTTCTTTTTCTGCCTCTGTACTAGTCTTTTCTTTTTAACCCCACTAAAATTCTCATAGACAGATTTCTCTTTCCCTACATCATCCTCAATTTGTCTTTTGAATGGAGAGATACAGAGGGGAGATGTTGCTTATTTGTGATTTTTTTCATTAATTGATATTTGTGCTAATTCCTTAGGTTGAAGATTGTCATGAAAAGTGCTTAAAATAACTTATAGGATCATCTGAAGAATTCTGAAACCCCCTCCCATAAGTCTTACACTACTTCATGAAAATGGAGGTTATGTTGCAAGAGGTGTTCAGTTTCTTTTTTTTTTTTAAGATTTTATTTATTTATTAATGACACACACACACACACACACACACACACACACACACACACACAGAGGCAGAGACACAGGCAGAGGGAGAAGCAAGCCCCATACAGGGAACCCAATGTGGGACTTGATCCCGGGACTCCAGGATCATACCCTGGGCTGAAGGCAGGCACTAAACCACTGAGCCACCTAGGGATCCCCAAGGTGTTCAGTTTCAATAGAAACAGACTTTGATGCAAATATAACTGAGTGATTCAATCAAACTCTCAATCAAACTCTCAAAGTACACCTCCATTTCTGGAAATGCTGAATTCTCATATAATCTTTTGGTTTATCTCTTTCTTTCTACTATCCACATATTTCTTCAAATACTTACTTTATATCTACTTTGTGCCAACCACCATGCTTGTGTTGGGTATACATAGACACACAAACCATAAGGTCTAATGCTGATAAGTGGTTTAGTGGGATTAAGGTGCTAAAGAAACAGAGACAATATAGTACCTACTTTCAGTCAGGTAGGGATATGGTGGAAAAAGAAGACATCATGATGGGAATGATAGTCTAAACTCACTTTAATAAATGAAGTAGGTGGTTATAGGTGACTAGATGGTTGAGTGATTTAAAAAAAAGATAATTCTGAAATTCCTAGATAGTAAGTATAGCTAGGTATATATTGATGCTCTGAAACCAGATGATAGAAATAAGAGGAAAGTGGAGGTGTTACAATATTGAGTTTAATTCTGGACATGCTGAATTTGAGGTATCTGTATTACATGTCAGTAAAGTTATCAAAGTCGCAATTGAAATTATGGGAATGAAACTTCAGAGGCCAGTTCTAAGAAACCACATGTTTTGCTTATACTGGTTTTCCTAATTATTTCATGAATAGCATTCTGCATATTATAGGTATCTATGTCAATTTCTGATTTCTTCTTCCTTCATATTCTTTATTTAAGTATTTTCACGAAGAAAGAATAAAATGCTGAATCCTTATTTTCCCTGGTCAAAAAGCTCAATAGATCTACTAAAATTTTTCTCAGCTTTATACTTTCAGCATCAATCTAAAGCATAACATCATCAAGAAATATCTTAACTATTCCCTTGACAGGTAAGGCTACTTTCTGTTAAGTAATTAGCAATCCTTCACCCTTGAAAATAATGGCGAAATTCCTGAGACCAGCCAGCAATAAGACAGTTTAGACTTAACAGCTGCCTTTAACTACACACACATATATACACACACACACAGGACATTGTCAAAACTACAAAATAATGTAAAGGAGGTGGAGAGAAACACACTAGGTTAAATATATGGGACATAGTTAATGTCTTAGGATGTTAATGTGTGAGAGCCAGGTATATAATCATAGAAGAAAATTAGGGTTTCATTATGTGTTCTACAATAATCCATTTTAAGATTGCATAGAGAGATAGAAATATAACCTGGAAATCTATTTTCAAAATAGCTGAGTTTTACTGATAAATACTAAACCATAAATGGTAGTTCATGGGAATCTCCAGTACAAAGCTATCTGTACTTGGATTTAAAATAATGCAAATGGCATGGGACTACCAGCTAAACGAAATAGAATAAAATAAACCAAATTCATTTCAAGGTAATTTTGATGTATAAAAACAGAGGAGTTTTACTTAATCACCTCAAAAAACTTAGAAACGCCTAGGGGAGGGAACACCATCCCATTTGGGCCTACGCATTTTTAATTTTCTCAAGTCAGAGCTGATAGTGTTAATGATTTTGAAAATGCTAAAAGGGCTCTGCAAATATGGGCAGAGTCCATTTTAGGCTCTTGCAAGATCTTTCAGTGGGAATAACTTAGTATTTCACATCTAAGAAGTATTTTAATGGGGCTATTCTCTACATATTCAGGCCTGGGATAGTGTTTTGCAGGGAGGAAGTTGTAATGGGAGTACGGACAATAAATTGAAAGTAAACACCGTGAGAAAACTGGAATCTTTCCACTGCAGCTGGTCATTTATTTATATTTAAACAGTTATCTCCCCAAAAGGAGTCACAAATTTCTTGGAGGAGGAGAAAAACAAACAAACAAAGAACGACCACCCCCCCCCCCCACCCCGCTGCAAGTCAGCTTTGCTGTTAATGAATGGGAGATTAGAAACCCAGAGCATTGGAGCCTCTTATGCACCAAGAACAGTTCACGTTTTAAAAATCCATGAGGCTTTGAAAAGATATTTGATCTATTCAGAAACTGTGATACTTTTGAAATACCTTGAAATACCTGCCTACTTCTTCCATAGTCTACATCAATAACACTTTTTAAAAGCTCTAGCAAGTCCAGCATAATAAATAACTCAAGCAAACAAAAGACATGGTGAAAAGGTTCATCCTAACCAAATCTTTCCCTAACTTTATGGATGTTTACACACTTGCAAATAAGGCGATTCCTTTGCGGTAAGCCCTCCTTTCAGTGTCCTAGTCCGCTCACTCTTCATCAAACAACAATGTAGTAAGTTAGCAAAACCGCATTCCTTCTGGATAAGATAGTGACAGGGATTTGCCACTCATCTTTATGGTGGCCATGACTGGCATTATTAATCACAGCACTTTAGTCCCTCTAAAGCTGCTGAGGGGCTTAGGAAAAGAAACATCGTTACCTCCTTTCTCTAAGAGGTCACATTTTGACAGAGTGTCAAGAACTACTTGATATGGTTTATAACACAGATTTGTCATACACCTCTGTATTTTGTACACCTTTCCTTCTGTATTTAAATTGACTTGTTTAATATCTTTTGTTTTTGTTTCTTCCAATCAGATTGCTGACAAGTATGATGCTGTATTTACTCTTGTTTCTATAGCTGATACCATAATAAGAGTTGATTAAACAGAAGACTAAGTAATAAAGGTAGTTCAAAGTATGGGGGAATTATTTTAAATCAGGTGATAAAAATTAGCTGAATATAATAGCAAATAGGGTGTCTGAGGTGAAATGACCATCATAGGTATGCTTCAATTATAGTTATGAAAAAAAAAAAACTGCATTAAATCTGGTAACATTCCTACAATCCTTTACAAATGACAGCTGAAGACTGTGGGAAAACTCCTGAAGAGTTGGCTTAATCTCATGGGTATTCACATTTCATTTTTAATATCTTGAAGATCAAACGTTTTATAACTTTAAGTAGTGGATCAGTCAAAGCATAAAGAAGGATAAGAGGTCTGTTATTTTTTTTTTCAGGGTTACCCTGAGTGATGCCAGGGAGGCAGCTGGTGTTCTACCAATGCTGAAGACCAGTTGTTAGGAAATCTGTACGTAATGGCTCAAGATTAAGTTGGCAAAGGCCTTAGCGGAAAAGCACTGCCATCTAAGGAAAAAATCTCCACAGCATTGAGAAATTTACCAGTTGGCTCCAGGTAACTTTTTCAATTGGACAAATTCGCGTCTTTGTTTTTAATTCATTTACGTAGGTAGTAGCGCTTCATAGTCAGCCAGTCCACTGATTAACTGTCTTCATTTGCATTTTTTCAATTATAGGTAAGTAAACCTTGGGGACTCCCATGAAGGCTTAATTACAGTCAACAAATTTCCTAAATATGGCTTAGAGCCATTTTTTCTCACTATTAAAGGCTGAACAGTTTTTACTCAACCCAAAACAAGGCATTCTTGCTAACCTTGGAATCCCAAGGAGAAGTGGGAATATCAAGAGGTGTTGGCCCTTGGAAAATTAGGAACTGGCATGTCTGTTCATTTAAGACTCCCTAGCTCCTGTTTCTATATTTCTTCTCATACTCTTCCTTTTTTAATACTTCAGAGAAGGCCTCTGGGTCAGGAAATCTTGGATTGTTTTCACCTAACACAAAAGTACAGGCTATTGTGGTACTGATGGATTTTTAGATACCTACCATGACTGGGAGATAGTCCTGTGTAAAAAGACAATCTTTACATCACATAAATATACCATGCATTGATTGTTGATCCTGTCATCTATAATAATGAGCATGTCCTCACCATCCAAGGTTCTCTTCCAAGGGCTAAAATTCCTTTTTACCTTTCTTATACAAGAGCCAATTAGCAGAAGATCACTACCTTTGATTGATTTCCCTAAGCAGTATCATCATTATTGAGAGACAAATCTAAGACAAGCCATTGTTCAAGGCTCCAAGAACATTATCTTCATAAAATAGATGAGCCACCAAAGGATCTATACCATCAGAAGTGCCTAACTCTGTATGGATATGGGGATCTGCTGATACATGATGAAGGCTATTTAACACCTTATGAAATACCTCCTAGGCTCCAGCATGCAATTACAAGCATTAAGAAAGGAATAGACAAGAGTCAAGAATGACAAGTTCAGACACTGGAGGACTATGCTTCCCTCCCGAGGTGGCTTCCATGAGAACCTTGGAAGTTCCTTGGGGGCCTTGCCCAGGGACATAGGACTGCCCAGGCTTCAAGCTGTTCCCTTACAGGCCTGGACTCCACCTTGCTGTCTTGGTCAGGGCCCCCAAACCTGAGCTGCCTGCCCTTTTCCTGTCAGGGGTCAGCATGGTCCAGTCCTGGGTGGAGAAGGCTGACGCCGTGGGGGCCTGGCTCAGGGCAGGCGTAGGAGCCGGGGCACCCCAGTGCCACCCCCACCCAGCTGGTACCAAGTCCACCCAGGTGGTACCAACCTGGTTGGGGAGGGGCAGCCTTGAGTCCCGTGCTTGGTCCGTGATCCTGAGGTCTAGGCAGGACTTGCAGGGCCGCCATTCCCCCCTTCTCCTCACCCCCCACCCCCCGCCTGTGCCTGCTTTGCAACCCCTTTGCTTGGGCCACGGTGTCTCTGCATTGCTTGCCTCTTTGCCTTTACCTCTTTTTTTCCTCCACCCCAGCACATGTGGGGTCTTGGCCCCCAGGCTGTGAGCTCCTTGGGGGCAGACCCTCAATAAATGTGAAGTGCTGCTGCCCCCCCCAAAAAAAAAAAAGTGAGCATAATCCAAAGGTCCTGAATTATTATTTTCTTTCACTTTTCTTCACATTCAACCACTAGGAATTGTGTTACATGGCATTATTCATATGTTAAAGAAAGGGAACTTTCATCTAGCTCATGACCCTTTCCTTATCAGGTGGGTGGAAATTGCTGGTGGAAGCCTCTCTTACTACCTGAATTACTGCTGAAGAGACTGCTTCCCCAGGAGTGTTTGTTGCCTCTCCTCAGGATCCTAGACCCCTTTTCCAATACCTTCTTACATATCACGCTCTCCCTCCTGCTCTCCTCTACATCTTTTGTATATGTTTCCTCTCTTAAAATGAACACTTTCTAGTATTAAGTATTAAATGAGATAATACCCTCAAAGCTGAACGCCTGGCAATGATAGGCCCTTATCAAATTTTAAGTTTTTATTATTCTGTGACCCATGTTTCCTTAAATTACCATTTGAGTCCAAAAGGATCTTTTAAAATTATATTTCTTGGATTCTACCACTTTCTCCTTGCAGGTTTCCTCCTTACCTCTACTTTCCTGCATTTGGACTTTCTCCAACCCTCTTCTTACTGAAGTTACCACTTTGGCTTGCTTTTAATGCCCGCATATCATAGTGGTTTTTTTGTTTTGTTTTATAATTAGGCTTCAAGCCTATCAGAGAGCCCAACATGGGACCTGAACTCACAACCCTGAGGGATCAAGAGTTGGATGCTTAATGGACTGAGCTACCCAGGTGCCCCAATGCCTATATATAATGGTTTTAACGTGATAGGGATAATGCATGGAGAAATTCACAGGGGCAATAAAAAAGTTTCAAAGTATTAGAATCTTATCTAACACTACTGAATTATTTATAAATAGGAAGAAATTAGAGGTCAAGCTTTAGTACAAGAAAGCATGGGGGTTTTACATAAATATATGATGTCCATAATTATGAACATTTGGGGCTTAATTGGGGTTGGAGAAAGAAAATCAAGATGGCCATAGTAAGAGAGACAGGGAAGGCAATCTGGTCTAATATGAAAGGAAGCAAAATACATACTATACAATATTTTACCCAAGCATTTATAGAGCCTAAAATTCCAAAAATTCAGGCTCTTCATTGTGGTTAGTATGTTATTTCTAGATGTTTCTTACTAATAACAAATTATGTTACCTTGAAAGTGTAACTTTTTAAAAACATAAGAAATAACAATTATTAGTGAAGATGTGAAGAAAAAGTAGCCCTTGTGCATTGTTGGTGGGAATGCAAACTCCATGGAAAACAGTATGGAGGCTCCTCAGAACAGTGATTCCACTACTGAGTATTAACCCAAATAAAACAAGAACACTAATTCAAAAAAAGAAATCAATGGACCACTATGCTTATTGCAGCACTATTTACAATAGCCAAGATATGGAAGCAATGTCCATCAATACATACAGTATATACATACATACAATAGAATGTTACCCGTCGATAAAAGGGAGTTTAATGCTAAGTGAAATAAGACAAATACTACATGATTTCTTTAACAAGTGGAATTTAAGAAACAAAACAAATGATCAAAGAAAAATGGCAAAAAAAACACAAACTCTTAGAGAACAAACTAGTGAGTGCTAGGGGGCAGTGAGTGGAAGTATGAGTGAAATAAATGGAGAGGATTGAGGTATACACTTATCGTGGGATTATTGAGTAATATGAAATTGTTAAATCAGTATAATATACACCTTAAGCTAATAACAATGTTAATTATATTGAATACAAAAACAATTCTAGTATGTAAGCTAGAAAAAGAAAAACATGGAGCTGCCCCTTCTGGCCTAGGAGAGCTCATCAAACATTGAATATACCTCCCAAGCCTGGTGCTTCCTTTCCATCAAAACAAATAATTGGGTTCCCTGGACTTGTTTTTTAAAGTTTTAAATCTCTTTTCCTACAATATAGGCTTTTTTAATCCTAGTCCATGGGACCTAGACCTAGCACCTGCCATCTCTACTTAAGATTGGCCTAGCTCATCATCTAAATCCAGCAAAAGACACATGCTGTGAGATCTGTATATTCTTTAGGAATAGTTTTAACGTCCCACCCAACAAGCTTCCAAGAACATAAGCAAACAAACCTTGCCACCTTTGGTTGGACTGTGCTGACATTTATCATGCAAATGAGTTAGAAAAGCGTAGGTTTTGAGAATAGACCTTTTTATGAAAAAGGAAAAGGAAAAAGATCTGGGATGATTAAAAATAAAATCTAAGGGAAGGATAGTGCCTAAGCTGTGGTCTGGAAAGGCCAGGAGACAGCAAGAAGTAAGGCAGGTACAAAACAAAAAACACAATGGGAAACCTTAAGATTAGCCCTACTTGTCAATGCTCCATGCCTCTTCCAAAACCCATAAAACAAGGATGGCTGATTTGTATCACAGTTGCTGCCATTTCTTTCTTCAATGGTATGTTTAGTAGGCATGGCCAATCAATAATAGTCCTTTGTCTTAGACATGGTCTCAGAATTCTCAAAGCATAGCCCAATCAATAGCAACTGATGACAGTAATCAAGATGAAACCCATTTAAAGAAAAGGATATAATTAGAAGAAAGCTTATGAAAGAGAAACATTTTTTGAGTAAAAGCAAACATACACTAACGGTGATAGGCAAACACTAAAAGACAAAGTGGTAAAATCAATTATATCTTTAAAACATTAGTTAAGGGAATTCACCAAAACAAGTAAAATGTGCATAGGGAAGTAAAAGTTTTTTAGAATGTGTCTGAACTTTAGTTATCATCAACTTAATACGGGCTGCTCTATATGAACCTCATGGTAATTAAAAACCTATAATAGATAATACTAGAGAAAATCACTAATTACAAGAAAAGAAAGGAACAGAAACTATAAAAACAACAAAATGGCAATCAGTACATGACTATCAGTAAGTCCAGAACCAGATGGCTTTATAGGTGAATTCTATAAAAAATTTAAAGAAGTGTTCATATCTATTCCAAAAAAATAGAAAATGAAAGCTTCCAAATTTATTTTACAAGGTCAGCATTTCCCTGGTACGAAAATCAAAGAAACAACAACAAATTATAGGCTGATGACCAAAGATGCAAACATCCTTAATAAAATATTAGTAAACTGCATTTAACAATGCATCAAAAGGATTATTCAATCAAATTGGATTTATGCTAGTGAAACAAGCGTGGTTTAATATTCATACATCAATCAGCCTGATACACCACATCAACACAATAAAGAATAAAAATGAAATGATTGTCTTAATAGATGCAGAAAAAGCACTTGACAAAATTCAACATCCACTCATGATGAAAAGCTCTCAAAAAGTAGGTTTAGTGGGAACATATCTTAATGTAATAAAGGACATATATGGCAAACTCACACCTAACATTATACTCAATGGTGAAAAATTAAGAGCTTTTCATCTACAATAATAAACACAAGGATGTTTACTCTTGCTACTTTTATTCAACATAATACTGGAAATCCTAGCCACAGCAAAACTTAACCAAGGGAGTGAAAGATCTATACACTGAAAACCATTAAACTTGGTAAAAGAAACTGAAGCTGATACATACAAATGCAAAGCTATATCATGTTCATGCATCAGAAGAATTAATGTTAAAATGTCCCTACTACCCAAAGCAATATATAGATTCAATGTAATACTTATCAAAATATCAATAGCATTTTTCATGGAACTAGAGAAAAATAATCCTAAAATTTGTAGGGAAACACAAAAGACCCTAAACAGCCAAAGCAATCTTGAGAAAGAAGTACAAAGCTGGAGATGTCACAATCCCAGACTTCAAGGTATACTACAAAGCTATAGTAATCAAAATAGTATGGTACTGGCACAAAAATAGACACAGAATATGAAACATGGAAAAGAATAGAGAGTCTAGAAATAACCCCACACTTATATGGTCAATTAATGACAAAAGAGGCAAGAATATATTAGGGAGTATATTGGGGAAAAGACAATCTTTTCAATAAATAGTACTGGGAAAACTATACAGATACATACAAAAGAACAAAACTAGACCAATTACACCACACAAAAATAACTCAAAATGGATTAAGGGACTAAACGTGAGACATGAAACCATAGAAATCCTAAAAGAAAACATAGGTGGTAATCTCTTTGACATTGTCTTAGCAACATTTTACTAGATAGGTCTCCTCAGGCAAAAGAAACAAAAGCACAATAAACTATTGAGACTACACCAAAATAGAAAATTTTTGCACAGCAAAAGTAACCATAAAAAAAAGAAAGGTGACTTACTGAGAGAAGTTATTTGCAAAAATATATTTCCAATATTAACCTTTTATCAGATAAATTAAAGAACTTGTATAACTCCACACCAAAAAAAAAAAAAAAAGAAAAAAAAAGAAGAGAGAGAGAGAGAGAGAGAGATAAAAATGGGCAGAGGACCTAAATCTAAATAGACATTTTTCCATAGAAGACATACAGATGGCCAACAGACATGAAAAGATGTTCAATGTCACTTATTATCAGGGAAATGCAAATCAAAACAACAAGATATTAGCCTACACATGTCAAAAGAACTCAAATCAAAGAGACAAGAAATAACAAGTATTGGCAAGGATGTTGGCAGAAAGGGAACCTTCCATGCACTATTGGTAGAAATGTAAATCAGTGCAGCCAATATGGAAAACAGCATGGAAGTTCCTCAAAAAATTAAAAATAGAAATACTATATGATTTGGGATTTCTACTACAGGGCATTTATCCCTGGATAAATGCAACCAAAGTGTCCATGGATAGATTAATGAATTAAGAAGATATACATACAAATGATGAAATATTACTCAGTCATAAAATGGGTGAGGTTTTGCCATTTGCAACAATATCCACAGAACCTAGAGAGCATTAGGTGAAGTGAAATTAGTTGGAAGAGGACAAATATAATATGAGTTCACTTATAAATGAACTAACAAAAAAAGCAGAAATAGAACCATGAATATAGAGAAAAATCTGGTATTTGGCAGAGGGGCGGGGTTGGAGGGAGGGATGGTTGCAATGGATGAAGGGGGATAGGAGGTACAAGCTTCTAGTTATGGAGTGAATAAGTCATTGAGATAAAAGGTACAGCACAAAAGAAAAAAAAAGGTGCAGCACAGGAAATATAGTCAATGGTATTTTAATAACATTTTTGTATGGTAACAGATGGGGACTGTACTTGTGGTAAGCATAGTATAACATAGAGTTGTCCAATCACTATGTTGTATACCTGAAACTAATGTAACACTGTGTGCCAACTATATGTCATTTGAAATAAAATTTTAAAAGCAAATCAAACCCACTTACCATACCCACTATGGGACTTCTTAACCGCCCCATCCCATAAAAATCTGTGCTTTAAGAGTAGTATATTAATATCATTTCTGTCTCATTATCATAATTTCTCCTCATATAATTCATAAAGAATGATATCTTAAGTATAATTCAGAAAACTGTTAGATTTATATGTACCTGGGTAAAATAATCCACTATAATAGCCTAAAATTAGCTCTTCTTTCATTACAGAAATGAGAATTACAAGAAGAAGAAATGGCTATCATTATTCAAGGGTGCATAGTAAATCCAGTAATTTTAATTAAACCAGTTTTAAATATCAGCAGTTATTCCATGTCTTTTTCTAGTTGAATACTTTTTTCTACGTACTCTGGAACAATTCCTGAGTAGACAGAGTATAGCCTCTAAACCTTTTTCTTTCTTCCTGGTCACTTATTTTCCCATTGTGAGATGTAACCACAATTCTATCACGTATTCAAATAATTTCCAAGCACTCACGGTGTACACAGTCATAGATTTAGGTAGAGGTTTCCCATCTTTAGTCCAATACAACTCAATTAGTTGTAGCCATTAAATATTTAGCTTTCACTTAGATACCACTTCAGGCTCTTGCAAGTTATTACTTTCACAAGGACAACTCCTGACATTTAGAGAATTATCTAAGCTGATATGAAGTTTTCTTATTGACTCTTACCAATATTCCAGAGATAGCAAGTGCTCTATGATTAATTCCACCTCTTCCTAAACCTGATCTTCCTATAATCATTGGCAACACACAATTTTTCCAAGTCTTTAGGTTAAAAACCCAGAATCTTGTGTTACATATCTCGTTCTCTTAGATCTAGCCTCCAATCTGCCATCATATCTTGTCGACAGCATTTTTGCAATCTACCCATTATTTGACGTCACCTTCTCTAGTGTTACCACAGGCCAAGTCATCAAAATCTCTTGCTGGATTGTTGCGGTATCTTCCTCTGACTAACTTCCTTGCTTCCAATCCCCTTTTATCTTCTTTGGTCTATTCTTAAACAGAAGCCAGAACGATCCTATTAAATGAACTCAAATAATGTCACTTATCTTTTTAACATTATGCTGCAGTTCCCCATTTTAGTATGAGTTGAATCCACAGTTATTAGAATAGTCTTCAAGGTCATATAATCTGATCCCCAATTGTTCTTATTTTTCCTCTGTTCACTCCTAAAAATGAATCCCTTGTCTATTGCTTAGATAGATCAGTCATGACCACACTTCAAGGACTTTGTGTTTATTATTGCCTCTGCCTAGAATATTCTTCCCATAGAAACTGTAAGGCTTGGTCCCTCATCCCTATCAGATCTTTGATGAAATACCAACATCTTTCTGAAAATTTTCCTTTTAAAATTGCAACTTAATTCCTACCCTATGCCCTTAATTTGCTCTTCTTTCCCTGTTTTATTTTTCTATACAGTCATCACCATCTAACAAATATTTTCTTCTGGGTTTACTGTCCCTCATCCCATGCTATATTCCAAACACCTGAAACAGTCTGGCAAATGGCTATTCCATATAAGTACTTGCTAATTATTATTGAATAATTGCAACTTTACAGATGAGAAATAAGACAATCCTTGTCCAAAGACAAACTAGGCATGATGTCTAGCATGCCTTCCATCTATTCATTATTTCATGGAAATGCCATGGCTTCCATCAATGCCCCATGCCTTCCATCTATTCATTATTTCATGGAAAAGTACCTGAATAATGATATTGGCATGAGAGTATAATTTAGGGACATAATAGACAAAATAAACATTAGCCAAAATGCTATACAAAGTTTATGACATCCTCCTCTTACTGTGCTTCACTGGTACAATCTGGATCACCTTTGCTCAAAAAACACCCACAAATCTAATTCTTTGTGTTTATTGCTTTCTATGTATAAAGTACTGAGTTTTCATAAAAGATCATCTCCCTCAGGATCCCTGGGTGGCGCAGCGGTTTGGCGCAATCCTGGAGACCTGGGATCGAATCCCACATCGGGCTCCCAGTGCATGGAGCCTGCTTCTCCCTCTGCCTGTGTCTCTCCCTCTCTCTCTGTAACTATCATAAATAAATAAATTAAAAAAAAAAAAAAAGAGCATCTCCCTCATTAACAGTACCAGCATCTGTGATGCATGACTTGTTTACTAGGTATAGTGCTGGTGTCTTAATAAATGATCTCTAATCTATAAAAAAGTAAATTAAAAATATATATATAGTAGATATCACCATCCTTTCTTTTTATATGAGGAAACAATTACAGAAAGTTTTTGTGAACTTGGATTCACAAAATTCATGTCTGGTAGAAATGGGTCTCAGTCCATGTGACATATAACATCCAGTCCTGTTTGACCAGGCAGGTCTACCATAGTGTTTTCCTGCTCTGAGCTCTATTTCTGGCTATTGGTGCCATCATCGGGCTGTGTATGAGTTATGATATGTTCTAACTATTCACAAGTATGAGTCATGTGACCAAGCAGTAATAAGGTGAATTTCCCTAAGCCACAATGGAAAAAAAGAGTCACATTTATCTTCCAATTCTGCAATCATGATTCCCATGAGATATGAACTAGACTAGAAGCAGGGACATCATCTACATACTCATTTTCTTGCCAGCAACTAAATTCATCTACACACTCAAAGAAAACTTGATTAAATGCAACCTCTAATCCTCTGTTCCCCCAGCCACCATATATACCACTTGCTATTTATTCACATATTATGAAAAGACTTTATTCAAATTTTTACAATTTAACTTTTGACTCTACCATATATTGGGTACCACAATATGATGTTACACTGACTAAGTTTAAGTACCTGATATGTATTAGTTGTTACCATCACATACACCATCAGACACGCTATTTCCTGTATCTCTTGATTAACAACTAGTTCAACTACCAGGTGCAGCAACATCTTTACATTGCATAGCACAAGACTACCTATCAGAGAAACTGGTCCCAACCTTGCCTGTGCCAGCCACTGACTGTGAAAGTTTTGGATACTGTAGTAACCTGAGCTTCTATTTCTTCAACTATAAAATGGAGATAATACCAATACACTTTCATCAATCATTGAAGTCCAAGTGAGAAAGTAAACTTAAAACACTTTTTAAATTTTAAAAATGTCACTATAAAGTATTATTACATAACTTATGATACCTTTTGGGAATCCTTTTGGAGTATTTATCACAATTTATTAGATCACCTGGGTAACTTAGGCCTAAGGAACTCTGCACAGGTAAAGGTATTTCAATAAGTGCCCAGGGTAGTGTGAGAGGACCATAAGCCCAAGTGAGACAAGCACAAAGTACTTCCAAAATGAGATAAGCTTCCTTCTTCTACCTGACAGTGGACATTCCTAGGAGCAAAGTATGGCTGGGGCAATCTAGTTACAATCTCATTTTTCCCATTTATGGTGAATGGTCAAGAAATATGATTCTCAAAAGAAATATAGCACAGGAACCTTCTGTTTGGGATCCAAAAACTGGCTGTGGAGTGCAGTCCAAAAAGAGATACAGGTTGATAAAAAATAAAGGCAAACCATTCTTGCAATAGGAAGAGCTAACTCATTCATAGAGCTTTGCTTAATGTTTCTAGCTCCATTTTGATTATGTTCCTTGCTAGGATCATATAATTAGTTACTCAGCTGCTACTTTGTTTTCAAAAGCTTTGTATATATGTGAAAGTCTTATCTCCAGAGCTAGATTTCTAGATCTGTATATAAACAAGTACTTCCTGGCCCTTTACTGATATGACCTCCACGAGGCTAGCACTACATAACCCATATTGCAACTTGGTATACATATCCCAGTGTTTAGTCCCTTGAATGACAGATTCTTAGTTCAGGCTGCTTCTTACACTGACCTATAAAAGACCAGCCTACTGATAAAAGTTGATTGATAACTTCTCTTTATTGGGTTAATATACTCTGGATATTTTCCAGATTTAACACATATTAAGCATCCCAGCCAATTTGATCTTTCCTATATGTTACATCACTTAATCCTCACACACCAAAAATATAGTATTCTATTATTTTATTCTCTCCAATAGATGAGGGAACTGAGGCTTAACTTGCCAGCTAATAAAACAATTATCCGAAATACAAGTGCCAGAAATACATGACTTCTGTTCCTGGTGTATTTAGGAATATACTGTATCTCCAACTGCTTTTGAATAAAATAAGAATAAAGTCCAGTTAAGGTGGTTCCCCTGAGAAGCCAGGATACTTCCCCCCTTACATATGCCTGCCAGGGCTTGAGCTGGTTTGGAACCTTATCATCTATTTCTCTTAGGGTGACTGTACTTTAGGGGAAATGCAGCAATAGCACCAGAAGGCTCCCCTCAATTCAAAACCGGAAATGATTTCTTTGGTTAAAAACAAATCTCTATGGATGGACAACATATTGTATGTTTCTTTGCAAAAGAGGTTGAACTATGCAAGAAACTTTTAAAACCACAGATTAAAGGACAAACCTTCCTCAAAAGACTGGAAATGCATGATTATTGCCAAAAATCATAGAAAAATACTAGTGGTTTCTTTTAAAGAAAGCATCAAATCTATGAAATTGGAAGACTTCTTTAAAAAAAGAAGAGACTTTGCAAACTTTCATGAAAATGACAACTTTTAACCAGTGAACAAAGATAAACATTAAAGGGTTAGAGAGAGTTTGATACAGTATCTTGCCCCTACTAAAAATCATCCTTAATATTAAGATGAAAGCTTCCTCAAGGCACAATCCCTATCTTAGAGTCTCTCTGAATCTAGCCTTTGACAAAGTTAAATCACCTCCATATTTATTATAAGATGTAAAGGCTACCTCATTATTTCTTTACCTGATATACTAAAAAAAAAATGCCAAGGCGAATTCTTCAAATGCACTAAAGCTACATCTTTGAAAGAAAGAGTGATCTCTGTTATATCTGGATTCACCACCTGTTAGAGCTCTCCAAACTTCATTTAAAAAATTAATGCTAAGCTATGAAACAATCAATTTCTACCCACAACTTGTTTGGTTTCAAGGGCTCATCCACTAATTTCAGCACACCCAGAATTACTCATCATAAATATTATCTCAAAAACACCTGCATAAGTCATTTGAATTTAAAGAAGACCATTGGCCTGATGCACATCTTAATATACTTTGTAAGGGAAAAAATATAAACTATTGCTTAGCTTTTTTCATACTTTAAAAAAATACTCTTTATCATATAAGGGCTTAAAAATATACAAAGAATGGCTAAATCTATAATGATATGTGAAAAATATTTTTTAAAAATGTAATAAAAACAATTGAATGATTTTAACCTCAAGACCCTTGTTTATAAAAAGAAACTTAAGAAATTTTACCTTCTTTAAAACTTTTTTTTCGAGCAACATTCCACCAAAGCCCTTAATTGCCTTTAATAGTAGAAATGTCTTTATCTCTAAGACAGGAAGATAAACAAGAAGAGAAGTAGATGGAGACGTTTAAAAGGTGCACAAAGACTATGGCCAGAGGAGGACTGTGATAGATCCTCAGGAGTCTTACCTCTAGGAAAGTGCATATCCATACCCTGCTGCCATGCTGGTAATGGGCATTTGGCAGATGAGTTTGGACCATTTTATTGGTCATCTTCCATACTTCCAGAAGAAAGAAATAAGACTTCATTTCAAATATATGTATATTCAAGGTGAAAGGTCAAGATCAATGAGATCTATACTTCTCATGTAGGGGCAATTTTGCCCCTATTACCCCAGGACACATTTGGCAAGTTCTGGAGACATTTGATGTCACTACTGGGGAATGAAAGTTAATAAAGCATCTATTTTTTTTAAGGAGAGAATCATTTTTTTTAGATTTATATTTATTTATTCATGAGAGACACAGAGAGAGAAAGGCAGAGACATAGGCAGAGGGAGAAGCAGGCTCCATGAAGGGAGCCCGATGTGGGACTTGATCCCGGAACTCCAGGATCATGCCCCGAGCCAAAGGCAGAAGCTCAATCGCTGAGCCACCCAGGGATCCCTAAAGCATCTATTAAGGAGATGCCAGAGTTGTTGCTAAATATCTTGCAGTGGATAACTGAAACCAACCCCCCACAAATGGGAATTATCCAGGCTAGGCTGGGATAGACTAAAAGAGCCTAATGGAGCAAGCCAAAAGGGTTTTCTAGGAAAGGGTACAAACTGACTTCAAGTACTGGAAAGTTTTCACCACAGCTCATAAACCTCTATTCCCTCTACGTCCTAGACCAGTATTTTTCAGAGTGTGATCAATGAGTCATCTGCATCAGAAACATTTAGGAATAGAATTATATATTTCTGATCTTAGATGTGGTATCAGAACTATGGAGGCAGAGCCCAGAATTCTCAGGAATTTTTTGTTTATTTCCCATGTGATTCTTCTATACATTATAATGTGAGAATTGCTACTTCATTTCTCTGTCGAGGTCATGTCATTCCCTTCTGTATTGTCAATTATCAACGCTCTTTAAAGGATTCCTCCAGGACTTCCAATGACAAACTAATGGAATCTCTCTATAAGGGTACAGACCTTGGCTGGTTATATTCACTACTGTACATCCAATGGTTAATTGGAGTAGACATGATGAAATAAAACAAGAGGAATCACCAGCAAGAATATCATATTCAAGAGAGACAAGATAAGGAAAAATAAAATTAGCTACCTATTTATTTAGTACTTCTCCATTCTGTACTGTAAGTGTGTGACATACATGAACATATTTAATTCTAACACAATGAAGTATATACTAATATCATTCTCACTTTGCAGTTAAGAAAAATGGGACTCGGTGAAGTCAAGCAACTTGCCCAAGATCACAAAGCAACTACTGAAAGTCAGAATTCTATTTGTGTTCCATTTAATGGAGGGTATAAATGGGTAAGAACTACTACTCCATGCCTAACTCTCCCATTTTTTCAGGTTCCTCTTATGATATAAACAGAAGCTGTTGGAGTAGGGGGACTGATGTTCCTAGGAAATCCCCTTAAAGGATGCTAACACAGCTAGGAAGCACATCATTTTGCCCTCTCACTTCTTCCTCTATGGAAGATAAAAGGAGCACAAGCAGTCACCTTGAACCAAAAGATGAACTTGAAAGTAGAAGTCCCATCTTAAGTAGAGCAGACCATAAATCAGAAGGATTCTGGGTTTCTGATGGTTTTAAGTTCCCTATTTTGGCCCTGAACTACATATAGATTTAGTTTATATGACAGGAAAATGACTCTCTATTTGGAGGTTTTATCATATGGATCTGAATCTATATCTAATTAAAACATGTGAAAGACTGTACAAATTGTTAATACTATTATCAGGCATTAATTTATGATAGTTAATTAAAACACAATATTTCACATCTAGATATAATTAACATGTTAATGTATCATAACCTTCATGTGGGAAAGCAAATGAAATGAACTCTCACAGTGACCCTTACTTTCAAATCCTTTTAAAAATAAATTATTAATTCAGCTATTTTGGAAGAAGTTTTATATGTTTCTATACCATAATCTTAAAAACGTCTATGTAATGTACTAGAAAATTTAAGTTACAAAAGAATTAAGTAAGCTAGAAAAAAAAAAGGAAGCCGATGTATTAAATACACATTACATGCTTATTTGCAAGGGAACGGGGAAAAATTCAACATTCAGACACATTACCTACTTTTATGGAGCTCACAGGGTACTTAGGAGACATATCATTAAATAAGTTCTTATACTGCAGTACCCTACTAGGAATGACAGAGAAAACATACCATGCTGGGGAAGAATGTCAAGGGAGGCTTCTTGGAAAGCACTACAGTATGTCAGTGACTAACTTGTGACCTCTAGGAAGTTACTTCAATTCCCTGAGCCTCATTTTCCTAATATTTTTAATGGTGAGGACAGTGTTTCCTCCAAAGGATAACTGTTAAAAACATTGCATAGTGCATTTAAAATACTCAGCACAGTGCCTGGAACGTACTGAGTCCTCATTTTATCTTAGCTAATATAATGATGTTATTTACTAGATGCAATTGTCCTATTGTCCCTCTAATTGTATTGCTATTCTAATTTATAAAGCAAAACCAAAAGCTCAGATTAGGAATGTTGCTCATTATCACCCAAATTGTTAAAGAGTTGGTTTCCAAATTCACATCTAACAGCAATACATTGCTTATAATTTTAGTATCTGCTTTAAGAGAACATGGTGTACTCTCACTTATTTTTCAAATATCTGACATCAAAATCATGTGGCTGTTATTGTTCTCTACTTGACTTTTATTCATGTAAAATGCAAGGCCTTATTTAGGTAAATAATTTTGCCTGGAACATCTTTATGTACCACTTAAGATTATATTTGCCTGGGCTGGTGTCATAAACCCAGTAACAGAGCTATATATCCTTAGTTTAAAAATACACACACACACACACACACGAATTTTTAAGAAAAGATCTTTAGGTCACCATGCCAAAATCACTTCGCTCAATTAATGGCAGGCACTAGCATTTTACCAGTCAGCTTCTAGTATGTGACAAGATTATCATCTCTACCAGAGCAATTACTGCGATTATCTACACAGAGGTGAATATAGAGAGAAAAGCAAGTTCTAAACAAAACTCTCAAAAAAATATAGAAGATTCTAGCAATCTGAAACAGGAGGACTGTGTGAAAAACAGGGAGTTAAATCTATAATCAATTTTCCTTGCTTTGATCTGAGGGTCACCTTCTTCCAGATCAAGGTTCATTCTCATGTCTTGGTTAAATGTAAAATACCTCTGTAGTGCCTTTCTTGCATCTTTGAACACTATGTAACTTTTACATAGACTGATGGGTAGAAGTAATAGCTGTTGTCCATGAGGAAAAAAAATTGGGGAAAAAAGTACTCCCAAATGATTATTGATTTAAACATATAGTTAGATAATTCATATTTTTCAATATAGACCATAGAGATTAGGCTGTATATCGGCATGAATGTTTAATTTCTCCAGTCATGATGGTAATGCTAATTTATACATTTCTCTTTCAATGAAGTTCCCCTAATTAAAATGTAAAAGTAGTCAAATACCAAAAATACCACTCAAATAAACATTGCTCTGGACTGTGTTAAAAAAACTTAGCCCTGAATGAACTTCATTAACTCCTTATATTGGAGCATAAAAATGAAAGATAAAAGATGGTCCCTTAAATGTTGATAATATCATGCCTTTCCTTCAAGGAGATGTAATAGCATCACTTGATGATTATTTACACTTAATAATCACCATTCTTAGAAAAGTTTTTATGCTTAATCAAAACTTAAGCCAATTTTCTCAAAAACATTCTTATACTACCTTTAAATACCATTTTTCCTAAGTTTTTTATTTTTAATATTTTAATTTTTCTCTGAAACATTTTTTCTAAGAACACAGAAACATAATGAGTCAGTTTTGTTGGAGAGATTCTGAAACTTGGGGGTACAATGGGGTAGTTACAGATTCTAAGAATGTGCTCTTTACAATCCTGATTCAACAGGTCTTCATTTTAGCAACAGTTCTGCATTTTAGCAGTCTCCTCTCACCACTTGATGGGTTTGGCATGCAGATGGTCCTTTGACCAAGTTGAGAAACACTCATTAAAATCAGAATGGGTCACAGCAAATTGCACTGTTGGGGATTTACCCCAAAGATACAGATGCAATGAAACGCTGGGACACCTGCACCCCGATGTTTCTAGCAGCAATGTCCACAATAGCCAAACTGGAAGGAGCCTCGGTGTCCATCGAAAGATGAATGGATAAAGAAGATGTGGTTTATGTATACAATGGAATATTACTCAGCCATTAGAAACGACAAATACCCACCATTTGCTTCAACATGGATGGAACTGGAGGGTATTATGCTGAGTGAAGTAAGTCAATCGGAGAAGGACAGACATTATATGTTCTCATTCATTTGGGGAATATAATTAATAGTGAAAGGGAATAGAAGGGAAGGGAGAAGAATGTGTGGGAAATATCAGAAAGGGAGACAGAACATAAAGACTCCTAACTCTGGGAAATGAACTAGGGGTGGTGGAAAGGGAGGAGGGTGGGGGGTGGGGGTGAATGGGTGACGGGCACTGAGGGGGGCACTTGACAGGATGAGCACTGGGTGTTATTCTGTATGTTGGTAAATTGAACACCAATAAAAAATATATTTAAAAAAATCAGAATGGGTTGGAAAAAATGTCTTTAATATCCATACCCCACTTTTTACTTAACTCTACTTTTTACTTTTCTTCATCTTTCTACACATTTCTGACATCTTCAAGTCCAATCAGCACAGAATACACCTATACCTCAAAACTATGGACATTCTGTTTCTCCCCTGAGCTAATCTTTTCTCTCCTCTTCTACCTGGAAAACTTTTATCTATGTATCCATGACGGTTCAAAAATATATTACCCCCTTTATGAAGTTACCTTCTCTTTAGGAATACCCATATCATTTTATATATATTTTTGTTACAGTGATTATTTTAATTTATAATTACTGTTTTGGTTATTGATTATGGGTCTGCTTTCCACATTAATTCCATGCCATTCATAGGACAGTAAATATCACATATTATTTACCCAATAAACATTTGTTGAATTATAATCTAACTGATACCTCTAGAGATATTTAGGATGATAGAGGGAACAGTTGTCATCCTTTGTTATTGTTCTTTTGAGACAAATTTCCAGTATCTCAAATTCTTTTAATAATTTATACTGTTTGGCAAAATTGTATCTAAGTCCTATTTGAACTTTTTTTGGGGGAAAATTATTTCTAAGAGAACACAAACTGAACATGCTATTTCATCATTCCCATATATACAAACTGCTTTGGCTGTGATTTTCTGAGATGATATATTCTAGAAATGGATTTTTATGTCTCAATAGGAAATTAAGAAATATTTCACTGGATAATGTAAACTAAGTCTTTAAAAACTGGGATAGGGGATCCCTGGGTGGCGCAGCGGTTTGGCGCCTGCCTTTGGCCCAGGGCGCGATCCTGGAGACCCGGGATCGAGTCCCACATCAGGCTCCCGGTGCATGGAGCCTGCTTCTCCCTCTGCCTGTGTCTCTGCCTCTCTCTCTCTCTCTCACTGTGTGCCTATCATAAATAAATAAAAATTTAAAAAAAAAAAAAAAAAAAAAAAAAAAAAAAAAAAAAAAAAATAAAAACTGGGATAGATGATTCTACTCATGGAATTCCAGCCTATTAGAAAAGCCAAAGTAGTAAC